>NC_057802.1:469935739-470023899 GCF_018294505.1 Triticum aestivum | reverse complement strand
AGGAAACTATCGGTTTCCAACACACGTTCATTCTTTCTCTCCATGTTTCGATCTCTAAGTCTCTCAACTACACAGCCCCCTTTTCCACTCTGTTACCAAATGTATTTACCTCACACACCCGCCATTGCACCCCATGCCGAGCTCTCTCTCTCCCCCCTCTCCCTCTCACCCTCTCGCGCTAAATACATGCATTGCCTATCTAGCCCCCCAACCTCTCGTGCGCACGCACGCACGTTATATATCTAGGTCACTCCCTCGAGACTGTCTCACTCTTTCTTCTGCACGGCGGGCCACACTCGCTCAATCTCGCTCTCTTTATCTGAGTCTCGTTTAACCTCGTTTTCTTTCACACACAAATGATATATCTCCCTGTTCGGGCCTCGATCGACACACTCTATACTCTCTCACGCAGATTGTCTATCTAGGTCAGTCCATCCAAGCCACCGCCACTCTTTCGACCTCATGGTGGGCCACGCTCACTCAATCTCTCTCTCTCTCTCTCCGTATGTCTCGATTGACCTCGCTCTTTCTCGGACAAAAACGATATATCAACATGTTTAAGCCCAATTTGACCTATTCACATTGTATACTCTCTCACGCACATCGTCTATCTAGGTCACTCTCTCCAACCCGTCTCACTCTTTCGATCGCACGGTGACCCTATGTGATCGGTTGACCTTGCTTCCTCCCACGCACAAAATATATCTACACGTCTGTGACTGGATCATCTCTCAAGCTCTATCTTACAGCCCTCACCCTTGCCAAAAAGCTCAATCGGACAATATCTCTCCAGAGCATATATATTTGTTCAATGAATGTCGGACCACACTCACTTTGTCTCTCTATCTATATGTCTCTCGATTGACCTCGCTTTCTCACACCGTATCTTCCACGCGTTGAAGCTACTACCTCTCCATCCCTCGCAAAGCCGGAGCTATTTACATTGCGAGGGGCACTCCAACCTTGGATTAATTTGTGTAGGCATTTATTCTGGTCGGTTTAGATTATATTTTCGTAGCATTCGGCCCACAACTACTCCAAACACCGTTGCAACCCACGCAACTCCCCTAGTTGATTTCCCTCTGGCTCGGTCATCGCTCTCTCGCGCGTCCTTTCTCGCCTTCAACGTCGCACCATGGTATTATTGAAAAAACTATGTTGTTCTCTTTAATTATTATAAATAAGCTACAAAACTACACACCGATAGTCCACTTGGAATGGAACAAATTTCGACCCACAAATTAAAGTGCTACAAACTACACACCGAGGGGCCCACATGTCATGAAAGAAATTTGGACCCATATACAAATTAAAAAATAAAGGACGAGGATCGAACATGCGACCGGGCCTTCAAGCCGCACGTCAATAGGCAACATACGTAGAATAGCAATGTTTGTTGTACCCCCTTTGTTCACATAATGTTTTTATATTACCACAGCCTAATTAATGGAAACATGTAATATTATTTTTAGTACTATTCGCCTTCACTTACTGGTGGCTTCCATGTGTGCTCTCTCTCTCTCCTCCCCTTCAGCGTTTAGACGCACGGGCAAACAGGAAGAACTCGCGGGCGATGTTGCCGTTGACCATATCTGGACGCGTTCACAAGTCACGGCACCAGTTTCACGTACTAGCAGCACTAGTCAGTGTGTATGTGCAATGCACGTTAATTTGGAAGTATATTAAGTGCATGCGGATATTAACTACTAGGATATTATTTGCGTGTTGTCATGTGATTAGCACTATTTTTGGCATGAAATTAACTGCACGCTAAACGTGTTGAGCACTCGACATTGAAGCAGTCTAGGTCGTTGGATGACAAGGAATACATGTGGCTTGATGACATTTTATATTTAATTTGATACGGCTCTAGCAGAACATTCAATCGATCAAACCATACATTTCGTTCAGTCTGACTCCGACTTTAAATTATACAACGATCGATATAAAATAAACGAAAATGATAAACATTTGGATTTTAAGCATGGCAATCTGAACGTTTTTCATGGCAAATTTAGATTACGCGGCGGAGGCGGGGGCGTCTCGCGGTGGGAAGCGGCTCCTCTGCCATGCTCTGTGTGTCGTCGGGCCACTGACCGACGTCGACGGCGGCGTCTTGCGCCGTTGTTGGCGTACTTCTGGACGTTGGCCAAGCTTCAAGGAAGGCCAAAATGTTCTGGACTTCGGAGCGAGTCAACTGGCGGGAGGAGGCGACTGGCGTTGGTGCAAGGAAGCGGTCGACGGCGGCCATCCATGCCGCTGATGGGGCACTGGCACCCGCGCGGGGACAGGCGCTGTCAACGGCGCGGCGGAGACATTCGTGTGCACGGGCACCGGCACGGGCGCGCACGTCAGTGCACGCGCAGGCGCATGCACTGGCAGGTGCACGGGCACCGCCACGGGCGTGCGCGTCAGTGCACGCGCAGGCGCATGCGCTGGCAGGTGCACGGGCACGTGAAAGTCGGCGGGGACCTCGTGGAACCCCGTGGGATCAAGCTCGGCGACAATGTGCGGCTCCCAGCCCATCAATGCCACGGGGATGGGTGCTAGCGCAGTCGGGGCGACGGGAGCCGGAACGGGAGCGGGGACAGGCGCGGCGTCTTCCCGCAAGGCCAGTTCAAGCTCGTCCCAAAGCGCCTTATGTTCTTGAGACTCCGGCTGGGTGTCTTCCTCAGGAAACTGGAACACTAAGGGCAGACCATCGTGATGCGGCATGGTGTACGTTTAGGTCAGGCTAGTTGGAGGTAGACGACAGGAGAATCGGAGAGGAAGAGAGAGGATTGTAGCGATACCGGGTAGTGCGGGGTTGATTTTAAACTGCGGCACCAGCGACATTAAAAGTGGGAGCAGTTGGGACGACGGTGGGCGGCGGAGCCTGGTCAAAGGGCTCGCCTCCCGGTGAGCCTGCACAGCGGTCTGCTCGCACGCCTCCCTGACAGCCGGCGTAGCGGTCTGCTCGCACGCCTCTCGTCGACTCACACGCTTGCTCGGACGGCACCTGCCGATGAGAAGCGGGGACTTGTGGCGGCACGTAAACGCCCACGGTTTCAATAGTGAAAGCGTTCGCCTTAACGTGATAGGTCTTTGTTCCAAAATACCTTGGCTCTTCATTTGTGCAACTTGTCATAAGCAGCTTGTCTCAAATTGAAGAAAAAACTTACAAAGTAATATTTGTGCCATATCACGTGACCATGCTTAGTTTCAAGAATTTATGCTCACTTTTGGATTTTCTGAAATTTAAGATCCAGGATTCGAAACAATATCATAACCTACATCATGCAATAAATTTTCAAGCCGTACATCTGTCCTGTTGTATTTCTTAAGAAAGGATTTGGTCAAACATTTTTCTTAGTTAGACTTCAGACAAGTTATATATGCAGAGTAAAAGGATAATCCCTCCATACCTGTGCATTGCCTGATATATTAACTCAAGTACTAGGCACGAACAAATGGGCTCAATTCCTGTGCTCATCCTGGTGTAGTAGTAGTACTAGGCAATGCAGTTGACGGGTGACCTTGACGAGCGGCGACTGAGGAATTGAACCGTGCTCGGCACGGTAGGGTAACGTTGTCTAGTTACTAAAGCATCCCTCCGTTGTTCATCGGTAGTCATTATGGACCGAGGACATGAGGGGAATTTCCTAGGGCTGGAATTCTGGCCGCCAGATATTTCGACTTGAAACGCTGAGTCTCGACTGGTTGGGGTTGCCTAATGTGCGTACCACGCACGGCACCGAAGGACACGAGCCCGGTTTTTTTAGGATCAACACGCGCCAAGGTCTGGCTGGTACGCCGTTGGGTCCTACCATTCGAGAATACAAAAGGAACCTTTTAAATTGCCAAACGAATCTATGTGTATTACAATACCCGTATTTTCCTTGCAAATACTAATCTCAACGTGGTAATTGATTTATGACGAGTTGTTGAATTAGAGTGAGTTTGTGATATAGTGATCTCAACGTGGATTTCACATTTCATGGTATCCCTAGTAAGTTTTCCAATGCAAATTCAAATTTAAAAGATGAACAATGGGGAGGTGAGAAAACTTTGTATGTATCAAGCATATGACCACACACACACACACACACAGAGACACACACGCACGAACACAACAACAATCCAATAAGTATAGTGCATCTATTTTTCCAAACCATGCATGTATGACACGAATTCAAAATACTCCTTCTATTCCTAAAATATTAGTCTTTTAGAGAGTTCAACAGGTGACTACATACGGAGCAAAATGAGTGAATCTAGACTCTAAAATATGTCTATATACATCCGTATGTGCCAGTCCATTTGAAGCCTCGAAAAGACTAATATTTAGGAACGAAGGGAGTAAAATGTAAGACATCCATGGTCCTCAGTTCAATATTTAAAATGAACATGAACTGAAACATGAATATTAAGTCTAGTACTACAGTACATGCAAATGTTGTGTTTAGGCGGAGCTATGATTGTCGGGGGTCAACCCCTCGACCTTAGATAAAATTGTGGGAGCTCTGTTTAGGGTTGTTTAGATTATATTTGTCCCCACCCTCCCAACCATCGATGGTTGTGCACCCCCACCCCTCCTCCCCGGGAGAATATCATGTGCCCCCATACCTTAGATGCTATATGCCGATACGAGTTGCTTGGAGCTTGTAGATCTGAGATATAGCAGCTCACATGATGTGTCTTAATATTTTTGCAGGAAACCTTGATGAGTTTGAGAATTGCACACAATTTGTACAAAAAACTACTTAGATGCCCTTTGATCCCATATCCAACGACCTCGAAGCTCGTATCACCGTAGCATCTAAGATGAAGGAGGACATCATATTCTCCTGTATGTAAGAATATCATGTGCTACCACACCTTAGATGCTTTGGTGATACAAGCTCTTCGGAGGCGTTGGATTTGTGACCCAACACCTCTCGGTGGTTCGAATGGCTTTTTGCAGAAAAGCCCCAAAATAGTTCGGGCCACTGCTTACAAGCACAAAGACTGCTCAGATGCCATTGGATCTCAGATCAAACGACCTCCAAGCTCGTATCACCGGTAGCATCCAAGCTGCGATAGCACCTTATGTTTTCTCACACGAGAGAGTATGAGGTGCTCCTGCACCGTAGATTCTATGGTGATACGAGTTCACTGAGATCTAACGGCCCACAGTAGGAGGTTTGAATGTTTTTTGCAATATACGGCTGATAGAGTTTGGGAAATGCGCAGGAAAGTACAAGTACTACGCATGTGCCATCTGATCACTGATCATACGACCTAGATTGCTCATATCACCGTAGCGGGTAATTAAGCTACGGGGAGCACCTAATATGAGCACCGGGGAGCCGTTGGATCGAAGATGTAGCGGCACGCACGAGGCCTGAATGTTTTATTTGCAAAAAACCTTTGGAAGAGTTTGGAAATTGTGCATAATTACAAAGACTACTCCCAAGCCATTGGATCTCACTTCCAACGGTGTAAAAACTCGTATCACCATAGTATCTAAGCCGCTGGGGTGATGTGATATTCTATGCCGCTGTCATTTTTGTTCGTAAACTTGCAAAATACGTGTAACTCGTGCCGGTTACTTGTACTAACCGCGCAAAGTGTTTGTTCAAAAAACCATCCTACACTGATAATATCGGAACAACACACGGGGTCCCACTTGTCATTAATCAAATTGGACCTAAAACTAACAAATCTGAAAGACGAGATTCGAACTGGCAACCTGGACTACAAAGCGTAAGTCGATAGCCTGAAAAAACGAAACGATTGTTGGCTTTGTCCCATAACTTGATTTTATACAGTACTTGCGTTGAGTAGAGTAGAGGGAGTGCCTCGTCAACACGTGCATGACCGTTGTCTCACTTACTGGTGGGGTCCCAGGTCTGCGATCTCAATCTCTCTTCTCTCCATCGTCTAACCTTTGCACGGGCACACACGAAGAGTGGCGCTAGGCTTGCCGTGGTGTTATTACAACTAAAAAAAGCTTTGGAAAATAGAAGAATTGCCTAGAACAAGAGACGTTTGTGGCTGGTCGAGACGGAGCTAACCACATCTATCCTCCGTGCCACGTTTGCATGATGAAGCTGTGTGGCTAGTGGGGTGTTTCGACCGACTGGCTGGGTCCCGAAGTCGAACCATAGGTACTACGTCTGATACAGTATATTTTTTACACGCACATTTTTCCTCCGTGCCGAACGTGGCACACCCTACCGCGCGGTTTCGGGGTCCTCCCGGGTGGTGCACGCATATATTCTTCCTGACGTGGGACGCCCTACCGCGCGTTTTCTGGGTCCTCCTCGGTCGTAGCGCCGAAGCAAGTAAATGAGTCGTCAAATCACGAAAGACCACCTTTCCTGCCGAGTACATCAGTGAAGCACGGTGGCTAGCTAGTTGGGCTAGTTCGACCGATTAGCTAGGCCGCCGCCACATTTGTTTTTTCACCCCTTTTTTTATCTACTTGTCGGTAGGTAAATTTAAATATCCATCGCGGCGTTGCTCTGGTGTTTGGGTGCGGCAGGATTTTTAATTTTTTGATTGACGGGAGTAGGCGCGGCAGCAATTAGTCACGATGACTCCGCCTGTAAAAACCCACTGCTCCCTGATGTGAGAAGTCGTCGACTGGTGTTTTTACCGTGGTTGAAAACCAAAAGATTCCCCGCTCCCTCCGCCTTCCCGTATATTGCATTGCCTTTCAGCCGTTTCGCCCCCTTTGCTTCCTCTCCCCATTGCTTCTACCTGGTGCCATGGCGGCGCAGCAGATCACGGAGTCCGAGGTGAGGCGCCTGACACAGGAGCTCCATGCCAAGGATGCGGAGCTCAGGGCCAAGGACGTGGAGCTCCGTGAGCTCAAGGAGGAGAGGAGTGCCATGCTCCTCCGTTATGTGCGGGAGTTCACGGAGCTTCAAAAGCGGCAGGCGTCCACCCACAAAGATGCTCGAGGCGTCGGCGGCGTTGCTGCAGAAAGCAGGAGATACGATAGGCCGTCAGGGGAGCCGGCTGGAGCGCGAGCGGGCCGATCGTGACGAGGTCCAGGATCGCCTCAGCCACTTGGTGAACCAAGTTGCCACGCACGTGTTGCGGCTGTGCGATGCCTACTGTCGTGCCAGCGCGACGATGCCGGCCGTCGGGCTAAACCCGTTCGACCACCCGGTCGACTTCAACGAGCTACGGCTTCCTGACCTGGTCTCCTTCTTCACCTATATCTCCGAGGAGCTGAGTCGTCTCCGCGCGATGGTGGGGGCTGAGCTGGACAAGGAGGGGTTGCGGGCTGCCGTCGCCCTTGCCGGGCGAATCTTTTCAGGGCTCCGTCACCGGAATCCATTCGTGCCATTGGACGCCGTCTTTGACGAGCTGGCTCCCGTCGATCGGGAGCGGGCTCTACGGGCGGTTGCACCCTACATCACCAACGTCGTGCGCCTCGAGAAGCAGAGGGACTTCGGTGGTGTTTAGGCGCCCTCTGCATGGGCATGTCCATGTCTCGGCGCAACATGACTGTTGGATCAAACTCAGACGGTGCAAATCAGTCACTGTAGCACAAAGCGTGTGGGTGTGTTTGCTTGCATTCTCATCTCAATATAGTTGTTTCCTCTTCGTGTATTTTTGTCAACCTACTAGTGTGGACTCATGCACCCTTCATGCACTCTGCCAAACACCCAAAAGTGGGTCGAGAAGGGAACTTTTGCTCCCATCCCGTGCACCCTTCATACACCCTGCCTAACACTATTCGTGCTTCATATGGTTCATGTTTCGTGGGGTACTGTAGCACCGTACTCTCCGTGCGCTGTGGACCTAGTTCTGTTAACATTGATCTCACCGTTCATTCTCGACCGGACAGTCGAAAAAGCGGTACTATGTTACATATAGGAGTAGTTGACATGCGCACAACATCATTTGTTATCGTCATATCTTACTACACTAGCAACAAGATTGTGTAGTACTGACGTATGAACCACTGCACATGCCTAGTAGTAGGAGCACTGTGTATGTTCAAGTGGCTGCCCTATTTCGCACTCCTCCGTCGTAAGAGTGGAAACGCTTGCTGTAATCATTTTTTTTTCTTTAGAAAAATAGTGGACACGCTCTACCGTGCGGATCCTCCTCCAGCCATGCACTAAATTACTCACTTTCGCCGACGTGTGGGACAGCCAGCACCTGGGTCCACCAGCCATGCACTAAATTACTCCGTAGTAGAGTGACGGTAGACTACCCCGATCGAACCGCCGCAGTAATGCCCAATGAGCCGTCAAATCACAAAACCCCCTCCTTTCCAGCAGTAAGTTGGACGGACGAAGCAACCATCATTTCACTCTTCTCTCTCAGCTTCCTCTCTTGAAGAAAACCCCCACTCGCTTCGCTTCTCCCTCATCTCATTCCTCCTTTCACTCTTCTCTCTCAGCTTCCTCTCTTGGATGGACGCCGGAGCACCGGCCGACGTGATGACTATGGCTCTGGCCAAAACCGTCGAGGCTCATGGTACGAAGAAGCGCAAGCACCCCGCCGAGACTACCGCAGACAAGCTCAAAGCCATCGCCCTGTCCAAGCCCCCCTCTCCGGGATACCTCATTCAGCAAGTCCAGGTAATGTCTCTTGTTGATGATCTTTTTCTCAATCTTGATCGTGTTTTTTCATCTAACACGCAATACTAGTACTGGTAGTACAACTTTCTGGGTGATCTTGCATGTGATTTTAGTGTGCCAAATGACGGTTCTAAATTCCTCTTTTGACCAAAACATGCGAGAGGTTGACACTGATTTCTTATAGAATACTTTCAACTACTCCCTCTGTCCCAAATTTCTTGTCTTAGATTTGTCTAGATATGGATGTATCTTATACTAAAATGTGACTTGATACATCCGTGTTAGAGATATATTTGGGTCACACGTGTTTGGTAGTTTAGGATTTGTAATCCGTCTCCTACCTCATCTCCAGGAGAGGCGTCTTGCCCTCCAAGTCTTGTACACAATATATACTCGCCCTCGAGGCTCAATAATACATCCATCATATTTCACAACAATCCTCTCTCTCCCTTCTAACATGGTATCAGTTTCCGGGTTCTAAACCCTAGCCGCAGCCACTTCCGCACCCGCGCGCCGCCCCTGGGGCGGTCGGCCTCCATGACCGCCTCCGGGGGCCGCGCCGCTCGTAACTAGGGTTCGTCCGCCGGCCGTGTTGGTCGGCTGCCCTAGAGAGTCTTTTCCCCGATCCTTTGATCCGGGTTTTCTCTCTCTCGTCGGTCGTTTTGATCGGCGTTTTTTCTTTTTGGTTTTCTGATCTATTCTTGATCAGTTTGCGTCGCCCGCCGCCGCCATCGATCCCCGTGCGCCTCTACTCCGACCCGGCATGACCAGCCGGCCTCTCCTCCGACCCGGCGGCCACGCGCGCTGAGGCGGCCCGTTCGGGCCAGCCGCCGTCCGCGCGTCGGTCTGCCCGTCGCCCTACGCCGGTCGTCACCGCCCTGTTCCGGCCGGGACACCTGCATCGCCGCGACCCGGC
Organism: Triticum aestivum; assembly: GCF_018294505.1. NCBI lineage: Eukaryota > Viridiplantae > Streptophyta > Magnoliopsida > Poales > Poaceae > Triticum > Triticum aestivum. Next base: position 470,014,419 of record NC_057802.1, on the reverse strand, counting down.
GGCCTCGCACGTCGGCCAATCATAGCCGACGCTCGCGCGCCGGCCCGCCCATCGATCCATGTCACCCGCCTCCGCCGCGTCTGCACGGCGGCTCGGCGGTCTACCTCGCCGGCCTCGTCCTCGGCTGCATCAGGCTCGTCGGCCGCCTCAACTCGGGCGCCGCTGCTCCGTTGGTCGCTCGGGCCTCGCTGCCCAGGCGTCGGCGCTGCTTTGGTAGCCCGGGTGCCGGTGGAGACGTCCCCCGCCGTCCGTCGTCGCCGGCCTCATCCCGGACTCCGCCGCCACCACTCCTCCACCGAGCGGCGTCCCTGATGTCGCGCGCGATCGGCTTGATCATCCGCTCGCCGCCGCGATCCGCCTCATCTACGCCGTGCGACCGACCTGGCCCGTCGGTTACGCGCGCCTCCGCAGGTCCCGTGAAGATTGTCCCCGAGTTCAGCGCGCCTCTCCACCGATCGAGCATCGGGCTGCCGCTGTGTCGCCCCGTCGGGCCGCAGCGCCGCCGCCCCGTGGTTCTCCTCGCGGCTGCATCGACTCATGCGTCGCCGCTGCGTCGCCCCTTCTGGCCGTAGTGTCGCGATACGCGGTCCCCGCCGCCGCCCCGAGGCCGTCCCCGCGGTTGCACCGACTCGCGAACCGCCGTTGTGTCGCCCCTTCGGGCCACAGCGTCACGGCCCGCGGTCCCCGCCACCGCCCAGAGGTCTTCCCGCCGTCGCCCCGACCCGCCTGCCGCCGCTGCGTTGCCCCTTTGGGCCGTAGCGCCGCGGCCCGCGGTCCACTCTGCCGTCACCGCGCGTCGACCTCTCGTGGTATGCACCGCGCCGTCTCCCTTGGCGCGGGAACGCCACCGTCCGTGCCGGTCTTCGTCACGCGGTCAGGGTTCTTCGCCTACTTCGAGCACCGCCGCCGTACTCCTAACCTAGCCGCCGCCGTCGTCAGGCCGCCGCCGCCGCTCTTCTTTGGCCGCCGCCGCGGCTACCTCCGTAGCTGTCGCCGCTGCCCGTCCACCCCACTTTGTCTTCGTCCAGCACCATCTCGTCGCCAGCGTCGCCGTCATCTACCCCGACCGCTTCATCTACTCCGACAACCGCGGGCGACATTGGCCCCGCGCCGATTGGCACCGCAACCGTCGTCGAGTCCTTCTCTGCTAGCCTCTCCGACCTCTTCGACATGGCGTACAGCTCGTGCAGGTCCCAGTCTACGCATGCCCGGTGCTAGCAACACCGCCGCGTGCCTTCGTCCACGACGTGTCCCCGGGCCTGGCAAGCCTGGTGCGGCGCTTTGTCAACTTCGTCTTCGACCGTCTACGCATGCCCGGTGCTGGCAACACCGATGCGTGCCTTCGTGTACGATGTGTCCCCGGGGTTGGCAAACCCGGCGCGACGCGTCGTCAACACCATTCTCCTTCCTGGCGCATCACTTCTTCGACACCACTGCGCCCATGACTAACTCGGCGCCTCCTTGCGCCTGCGGCTCCACGGGGACTCCCTCGACACCGGCTACCGCGACTCGACATCGACCACGGCGTTCTTCGCACGGCTACCTCGACCACGGCTACACCACCCTACGCTCTCGGCTACATCGACATCGGCACAAAGGGTTATCATCCGCTTGAGCAACTCGTCGGCTTCCTCTACAGTCAACGCGTCCGTGACGCGACACCGTCCATGACGCTCCCGCTACGACTGCGGGGGGATGTCAGCCCGTCGGCTGCTATTCTCTCCAGTCTGACCGTCCGCGACGCTCATGTTGTTCGCAACGCTACCGCTACGACTGCGGGGGGATGTTAGAGATATATTTGGGGTACACGTGTTTGGTAGTTTAGGATTTGTAATCCGTCTCCTACCTTATCTCCAGGAGAGGCGTCTTGCCCTCCAAGTCTTGTACTCAATATATACTCGCCCTCGAGGCTCAATAATACATCCATCATATTCCGCAACAATCCTCTCTCTCCCTTCTAACAATCCGTATCTAGACAAATCTAAGACAAGAATTTTGGGACGGAGGGAGTACTTTATGAACATCAATGCTACCTTTTAAGAGGGTATATTTGCCTCAGTAACTTGTGTTATGGATATTGCATGTAATCCCTCTGCTCTCATGCCTTTGAAGACATGTTCTAGTGTCTTTGTTCACTCATTTCTGTGCGTATATGTAGTCATATATGGAGTATAATATCGAAAATCATCTTATATTTCTGAACGGAGGTAGTAATAAAATATGGTTTCTGTTTGAATTAGAACCAGGTCCGCGGTGGAGATGAAGTTCTCAAAGTCATGCCGTGTGAACTGGAAGACCTGATGATGAGTTCTACTGCTAAACTATCCAGCTGCTGTGTCCTTGTCGCCACGTGTCCTGAACTAGTGTTTTCCTGTAGCATCGTTGTCAGGCGTGTTCTCGAGGCTGTACTTGACCACAACAATTTCCTGGCTGTGCCTTCGATTATGAAGGGTGTGGTTCTTGTAAAGCTTCCCAACAAATCTGATGCGGCCTGTCTTCATCATCATGTTTATGAGTGGAAAGACCACTCTGTTAGGTTCTCCAAGGTTGACAAGATGGTGATGGTGCATGTAGACATCTCACACGAAGTCCATGGCCTAGTCAGTTATGCGGGGTTCATCCCGTAGGTCGGTGGCAAGAAATAGTCTGCAGAGTTTAGTTAGTGCAACTTTGCTTGTCTGTAGTAAGTACTATTGTTCAGTACTTGATTTGTGTTTGTGAACCCTGTATTCTTTATTAGTACTACCGCTTTTGGTGTGTGAATGGTCTATGTTAATGTCTATGTTAATGTTTGTCCACTCAATTCAGTCTGTATCTTTTGAAGTATCCAGATCATATTTTTTGTGAGGACGGTTTATCAAATATGGTTACACTCCAATATCTGTATGCATTGCAGGGTTTATCGCACCCACCAGGATTTCCAGTCCCATGGATGTTCGGTCCATACGATTTGTCACGACCTTTGGACTGTCCTGCTTGTGGGAGTAGGCGGGGCCCCTACATGCCACGCGTTGTTGGACGATCAATCTTCTGTTTAGTACTTCAACATAGTGATTTCCTGGTAAGGATTCACTCGTGTCACATCAAGTAAATCTTATTGATTTACTGTCTAAATCTTATTGATTTAATGTCATGTTTTCTTTTTTTCCTGCAATTTTATGATGCGGGTTTTGCCATGTGACATTCATCATAGAATAAACCGTTTGGTTTGCTCTACGATGGCTATTTTTGCAGATTTCACTTCTTATGTCGTGTCAGTAACGAAGGCACTGTCCATCACTTATATTACTGGAAAAATTGGATCAGTCTGTTGTCTGAGTACAAGCTGAATCCCTATGATGAACTGCAGTTTGCTTTAACAAAAATGCCACAATTAGTCCTTCTCGCATTTAAAAGAAATGAAGAAAAAAACTGGATCACGGTCACGGATCCTAGTCAAGTTAGAAAGCTGATCATAGCAGACAAGACACGATCACCGCTATCTCGCACAGATCGAGCACCGGCAGTTGCTCTAGCACTGACAGCAGCAGCGGCTCAGTCTGATCTAGCTGAGGATTGGGCACCGACCGCGTCAGCGGATCAGTCTGATCTACCGGAGGATCGGGCATCGACACCGGCACCTGCTCCGACACCGGCACCAGCTCTACAAGGAGCACCATCTCCGGCAGCAGCAGCGGCTTCGGCACCTGCACCAACACTTGCACTTGCATCTGCTCCGGCCCATGCAGTTGCACCGGCAACAAACTGGGCTGCCGTTCGCACTTCATATACCAAAGTCCTTACAAACACCGACATGTCCACCTTCTTGGTAAGCATTGTCCGCCCAAGTGCTTCGTTCTTTTTTCTTTCCATGTTGTTTCACATGATTCACTGTGTTGATCTAACTGTTTGGGTATGTCTTCTTGTTTGCAAAAAGAGAATTCGTAGAGCAACGAGGGAGTCGTTCAACAATCCGGGCGACCGCGGCCAAGTTTCTCTTACCATGCGCAGCCTTGGTGTGAATGAACCTGCTCAATATACCGTAAGTACAAAGGATGGTCGCATGATGATTGATGCTAAAGGATGGTCAAGGTTCAAATCTAAATCATATCTTGCGGTAGGGGATGATGTCAAAATCAAACTTTCTCGGCAAGGAGAGCTGGTCCAAATCAACTTTGAAATTCTTCAGTAGCAGCACGCAACTGCCGAACTGATCTATCCTCCGAGAGATTTTGATGTAATAATCTGGCATGGTGAAACAAGTGTCCTGTCTGTATAAGTAGTACGACAGTATTATTTATCACATGGTATATCGTTGATAGAATTGCAACTCTGATTGCTGGTTAGGAACTATCGTTCGATTTCATTCCAACAGCTGCCGTGCTTTATTCAATTTTGTGTATTCGCCTTGCGACAGCATCTAAAACCAGCGCCGTACCGATCGCTTGCAATATGAAAAGCGCTGAGGTAGAACACATGGGCCCCCAAACATGCAGGGTCGGCCTGCGGCCCAAAGTCCAGAACCGTGAGCCTATCTGAGTATTATATTCTCAGCTGAACCCCCATAAAAAAAGTTGAACCCCCATAATGCCCGTGCGTTGCAGAGGGAGTGTATTTCTCGGCAAGGTGAGCCTGTGATATAAAAGATTTGTATATTTCTTTACAGAGGGAGTATCTCTCTGTCAAAAAAAATATTTATGTGTAACTAGTTACTCCTGTCTTTCTACTTCCTTTCGCTGATATGTGGGGCAACCGGCAACGGGGTCCACATGCCATATGCACAAATTAGAGTGCACAACTTCACGGTAGACACACCCCGGTCGTAGCGCCACAGTAATGCCCAATGAGCCGTCAAATCACAACCCCCCTTTCCAGCTTTAGCAGTAAGCTGGACGGACGAAGCAGCAATATTTCACTGGGCCTGAATCCCCTTCTCCCTCGTCTGCTTGTTCAGAGAAAACCCCCTCTCGGCGATTGCATAGGGTTTTCTCATGGAGAACCAGGTACGAATTCTTCATCCATCCCCGATAAATCCAAGTCCCTTGGTCGCAGGTAATCCTAGGATGGCAGCCGCCACCGTTGATGCATTTTTCTTCCTACTGAATCTAGTGTGTTTCATTTGCAGTGCCCAAAGTGCGAGTACCCTACAGGTTTCTGCGCCCTCGGCGAGACGCCACACTTGTTCCTTCTCATCCTAACACATCATTTTGAAACGCGCACAGTATGTTCCTAGAATCCTCTTTTCTATCCGGGAGGGTGGGGTTTTTTGAACATGCTGTGTTCTCATATTATTTTTCCTGCAGTGTATTATTTGCTCTGCCAGAACACATGTACTCAAGATGCTCGGCCTTGCCATAACTGAATACACTAGTTTAATGGTCACAGTGAAGACAAGCCATGGATATAAGTTTCGAGTTGGGTTCATGAACCAAGAAGATCGCTGCTTTTTTATGGCCGAACTTGGATAAACTTTCTCAAGTGTTACAGACTGAAAGTTGGCGCACGAATGTTGATGGAAATAGCACAACCTGGTCTCATCTTCACTGCGATCTTCCACCCCGACGTCGTTCCAATTGTTCATCCATGTTAGTTTTGTATCTGGTTCTTGCTTGTTGCCTCGATTACTTCTTAATCCACCTATTCTGTCTAACTAATCACAATTTAACTTTAGAAGTAGCAACGAATCTCTCACGAAGATGCTACTTCTAACTAATATTTTATTATAATTGGTGGCACGTGTAGGTTTTTTCAGAGTTAAGCAGTCTGCTCGTTTGTTACTCTGTAATAACTCGGCTGTTACTAATGGCACTGAAGTTGACTGGATCGACATCCACAAGTTCCTACACTTTATTGATCGTCTTGAGGTCCTTGTGGGGCGTTTCAATGGTGGAAGGCCACGTGGGATATGTGTGCCACTGCTGCACTCGTTGAACAAGTCCAACTGTGTCGAGAAACTTATGGTATGAGCTGTTTTCTATTATATATGTTGTTCATAAACTATTGCTTATACATAGTTTTACAGCTATGATCTTCTTGAAACAGGAACTGCCGAGTTCTATTGTTCCTATACAGATGCCTGACCATGGTCGGGTCAGACTTGCGCTTGGTTACAACATGGTGTTTATGTCGACCTACTCAATTCCCCTTGGAGGTGAAAAGATACTTATTCATGGGTGGTCTCAAATAATGAAGGCCCGTCCATCTTGGAGAATAGGACAGAAGATTATGGTCATGCTTTTCCATGGCTCTAAAGTGAATATCCTGTTTATTGACCACGTTGCGAGATGAAGCCGCTTTCAGAAGGTTGTGGATGCGTGGGGTGGCGCCTGGGCCTTGTCCTGGGGCTTGGCGGCCACACCCTTGGTTAACTGTAGGCAAAGTAGCACTGTTCGAGGCGTGCTTTGTACGGTTGAACCTGTATAAGTACTCATACTGCTTTCAGCTTTGGTTGTTAAGTGCCCCTGCTGGTTTCAGTTAAGGTTGTTAAGTACTCCTACTGCTTTTACAGTCTGTCGTTTTTCTTCAGTCCTGTCTTCCTCCAGCTGCCAAAACCAAACCAGCGCCGGCAGGGCCGCCTGCTTCCGCCTCCCACGGCTGGCTGCGCCTCAGCGCACGCATCGCCGCCCCACCGTCTCCTAAATCGTTAACGCCGACGTCCTCCGCGCGCTTTGGTGCGCTCGCCGCGGCGCCGCCCTCTCGCGTTGTCAACATGGTCAACAAACAACAGGAATCGGCAGAAGTATGTGGAGAGGATGATAGTAGGGGCCCACCACGTCAGCGTATGGAAAAATAAAATGCTTCCTCCTAGTGTTTTCCTGACATCTGGGACCCACGACATTGTGAGCGTATATAGTCAATAGACAAGAGAACAGCACAAGATCGGCTGACACCTGGGACGTAGCTACTCGAGCAGTATTTTTTTTGTTTGGTATTGTTGAGACGGAGCAGGGTTTGAACTGGGCTGTGGCACGTCTAGCCCAGGCTTATGTTTTATGTTCACCATGTGACCAGCCCAGCTATTTTTTCTTTGTGAAAATGAGCCCAGTTTATTTTTCTACGCCCTGATGGGCTGCAACTCTTTCAAGACGCCTGCAAATCTTGAAAGTAATATGAAATGGGTTGTAAATATAAAAACAGATGACAAATTGGCAATTACTTTATAATTTCTGATTTTTTCACATTTTCAGATTCCTATTTCACTGGGCATTAACCTAATTTAAATATATCTTCAAAGTACTTTAAATCTGGCTCGACATTTCGGTATTAAAAATAGTTTGGAACCCACAGAAATATGCGAAATTGGCCCTGGCCAACCAAAAAAACGACTGCAATAAATTGCATAAGAAGTTGCCATGAGCTATATATAAATTATTAAAAAAAGAGGGAGTGGTCTGACTTGTGGGCCTGTTTCGTTGACGCGTATGCAAGATTTTTTTAGTTATTATATACGTCAACAAACGATTCTAGCAGACGTAACCGTTGGATGTTAATCCAATGGCCGTCGTGTTTCTTCAATCTCTGATCTTCTTGCTCCAGCCGCCAAAGCAGTGCCGGCGGGACCGCCTACTCCCGCCTCCCATGGCCGGCTGTGCTGCCGCGCAGGCCTCAGCGCCCCCTACTACTCCCATCGCTGGCCAGGGCATCCCTCTACTCACCCACACCCCCTGTTATTCTGCGGCAACGGCAGCCTCACACCACAGCCGAACCGGTGAACCCTCGTACTCCTCTCCGCGCGGGCTTCCACTGCCGCGTCTTCCCTGGCTCCGCGTCGTCCCCTTCCTAGGCCTTGCCGTCGTCCACCGCCGTGGTGCTCTCGGCGCGGCGTGGTCAATGCGGTCAACGACCGACTTCCATCGGAAGAGTACTATACGTGGAGAGGCTGACAGCTGGGTCCACGGCAGCCGCAAGGAAGTGCCTCCTTATTACGCGGAAAATAATTATTCCTCCACCTGACGGCGGGGACCCACCGAACGGGCCACCAGTATTTTGCGAAAAAAATCATTTCCTCCTGACTGCTGGGACCCACCGGACGGGCCATCGTATTTCACAAAAAAAACGTCCCCCCGCTGTCAGCTCGGACCTACTGGAAGTGCCTCCTTATTACGCACAAAAAAATGAATACTCCCCCGGCTAGCTGGGACCCACCTTGGTGGGAGGCTGACTTGTGGGCCTACTAAGTTGACGGGGACGAAGGGCTTTGTCAACTTAGTCAATATGAACGATTCTAGCTCCAGTGACCGTACAATGTCCATCCAACGGCCGTAGTGCTTCTTCAACCTCTGGTCTTCTTGCTCCAGCCGCCCAAAGCAGCACCGGTCGTGCTGCATGCTCCTGCCTCCCGTGGCCGGCTGTGCTGCCGCAGAGGCCTCACCGCCCCTACTATTCCCACCGCTGGCCAGGCCATGCGGCAACGGCAGCCTCACACCGCAGCCGAACCAGCGAACCCTCGTACTCCTCTCCGTGCGGGCTTCCACTACCGCGTCTTCCCCGGCTCCGCGTCGTCCCCTTCCTAGGCCTCGCCGTCGTCCACCGCCGTGGTGCTCTCCGCGCGGCGTGGTCAACGTGGTCAAGGAACGACTTCCATCGGAAGAGTACTGTACGTGGAGAGGCTGACAGCTGGGTCCACGGCCACAACCCAGTTTTTTTGTGATTTGCCAAGTAAGTCGCTTTGTCAGGCCTGTTGGGCTGCAAATCATTCAAGACGAGGAGAGCTTTCATTCAGCTGGCCGAGAAAATGGCCCATCAGTAATGAGAAATGGGCTGTACATTTTTAAAACACATCAAACCGGCAATTAGTTTCAAATATCTTTTTTTTCATTTCAAGATTTTAAATTACATTAATTTTTATGCGTGGAGAATTTGTTGGATTTTATATTGATATACATTTATTTTTAAAATCAGTTTGAATGTGAGTCGAAATTTTGGGATTAAAAACAGTTCGGACCGCACCGAAATATGCAAAATTTTGTATAATTTTTTAACCGTGGCCACAATATGGGCTGTAATGCTAACAAAAAGAATATGGGCTCCAAAAAAAACCTTAAGAATTAGCAAATGGGCTGTAAATTATTAAAAATAATGGCAGATGGGCAGTATGCTGTTTTCCACAGATTTGAGGATTTCCTAAAAAAAGGTTGACGCACAAGCACTGACTGTTGGATGTCCATCCAACGGCCGTCGTGCTTCTTCAATCTCTGCTCTTCCTGCTCCAGCCGCTCAAACAAGCGCCGGTGGGACTCCCTACTCCCTCCTCCCCGCGGCCGGCTGTGCTGCCGCGCAGGCCTCACTGCCCCACCATACTCCCATAGCTGGCCTAGCCATCCCTCTACTCACCCACACCTGCTGTTATTCTCCGGCGACGGTAGACGAACCAGTAAACCCTCGTAGAGTCGTACTCCCCTCCGCGTGGGAAACAACTGTCGAGTCTTCCCTGCCTCTGTGTCGTCCCCTTCCTAGGCCTCGCCGTCGTCCATCGCCGTGGTGCTCTCGGCGCGGCGTGGTAAATGTGATCAACGACCGACTTCCATCGGAAGAGTACTGTGCGTGGAGACGCTGACAGCTGGGTCCACGGCCGCAGCAAGGAAGTGCCTCCTTATTACGCGCAAAATAATTATTCCTCCACCTGACAGCAGGTTCCCACCGGACGAGCCACCGTATTTCATGAAAAAAAACGTTTCCCCCTGACTGCTGGGACCCACCAGCTACACCTTCGCATGCAAGGAAGTGCGTCCGGGCAAAAAAACAAAACGATTCGCCCCCCTGACTGCTGGGACCCACCAGCTACATCTTCGCACGCAAGGAAGTGCCTGACAGTCGGGACCCACCTGGTCGAAGCGTACGTAGCGTTGTCATTTTGGTTGCGAACGTGTACGTACATATATACTAGTGGATGTAGAGGCGCACACGTGTCGTAGTAAAGGCGCGCACGTAGCATGTACACGTACGTACAGCGGCCAGGGTGCAAGAAAGAAAATACGGCCACGTATGTGTACATACGGGCGGGGTCTCGAACGCCTACTCGCGCATACGTACGGCGAGGGCTCGTTGACATGGCTGGGTCGGAACGGAGAAAAAACGTCGTCGTCATGTTCATGGGGAGGCAACGGAATGCGTCGTGTTCATGGGAAGGCAACGGAATGCGTCGTGTTCATCGGGAGGCAACGGAACGCGTGGGAGCCAACCGGCTGGGTCGGAACGGAATGCGTGGTCGTGTTCATCGGGAGGGCTTGGACGGAACAGGCGATGGAAACGAGGCCTGGCGTACCACAGAACGGAGGAAACGGCCTTGTGTTCGACCGACCACGTGCGAAACGGGATCCTATTCATCGGGAGGGGTCTGGCGTACCGCAAAACGGACGAAACGGACCTCCTACGGTCGAAACGGGGTCCTGTTGATCGGGAGGGGTGTGGCGTACCGCAAAACGGACGAAACGGACCTCCTACGGTCGAAAACGGGGGTCCTGTTGATCGGGAGGGGTATGGCGTACCGCAAAACGGACGAAACGAACCTCCTACGGTCGAAACAGGGGTCCTGTTCATCGGGAGGGGTGTGGCGTACCGCAAAACGGGACTCCACGGGATACTGTTCATCTCCACCGTTGACCTCCTCCAGCCTCCACGGGCTACCGTCGACCTCCTCCAGCCTCCACGGGCTACCGTCGACCTCCTCCAGCCTCCACGGGCTCCTGTTCATCCAGCCTCCACCGCGCGCTACTCCACCGGCTACTGTTCAACCACCCCTCCACAGGCACCCCTCCACCGTCTACTGTTCATCCAGCCCTCCACACCACGGGGTCCTGTTCAACCACCCCTCCATGGGCACCCCTCCACCGTCTACTGTTCATCCAGCCCTCCACACCACGGGGTCCTGTTCATCCAGAGGCAACGCCACCGCTCACTGTTCATCCAACCCCCCCCCCCCCCGCAACGCTCACTGTTCATCCCAGAGGCAGCATCGATCGGCTTCAGTTAGCAGCAGTAGCGAAGGAATCGCTCGATTGGGTTCAGTTAACAGCCATCGATCGATCGCTCGGGTTCAGTAACGGGTAGCCTGCAGTGCAATCGCTCGGGTTCAGTTAGAGCCCAACGCCTCGCTCGGGTTCAGTTAGAGCCAACGTCTCGCACACACGCGCGTACGTGTACGAGAGAAACGCGCATCGCTCGGCCCCCGACCCCCCACCGTAACCGGGAACTCCCCGAAATTTTCCTCTCCCTCGCTTCTACCATGGTTTTTTCCGTCATGGACGGCCCAAAGAATGTCATGCAGCTGCGTCTCCGGCCCGCCCAGGATGAAAAGCCCATTTTCTGTCATGATTTTTTGTCATAGAAGTAGGATCCCACCACATCTATGATGATACCGGGTTTTGTCACAATTATCGTCATAGAAGTGTCATATGTATGACAGAAAAAATTCGTTCGGCCCAAAATGTCACGGATGTGTCTTTTTTTTGTAGTGGATGCCGGCCAAGGCATGCGTCATTGCTACTTCTTGAGCTTGCGTTGGTTTTTCCCTTGAAGAGGAAAGGGTGATGCAGCAAACTAGAGATAAGTATTTCCCTTAGTTTGAGAACCAAGGTATCAATCCAGTAGGAGGTACACGCAAATCTCCAATCTATGCACCTGCACAAACAATCAAACACCTGCACCCAACGCGATAAAGGGGTTGTCAATCCCTTCACGGTCACTTGCAAGGATGAGATTTGATAGAGATATATATAAAAGATTACTAAAACGTAAAACAAAATAAAGTAAACAAAACTCAGCGAGGTATTTTTGGGTTTTTTGGTTTATAGATCTGAAAATATATGATGGAAAATAGACCTGGGGCCAAGGTTTCACTAGAGGCTACTCTCTTGAAAGAAAATAAGGCTTCTCTCTTGAAAGAAAATAATACGGTGGGTGAACAAATTACTGTCGAGCAATTGATAGAAAAGCGCAAAATTATGACGATATCCAAGGCAATGATTATGAATATAGGCATCACGTCCGTGTCAAGTAGACCGACTCCAGCGTGCATCTACTACTATTACTCCACACATCGACCGATTCCTGCTTGCATCTAGAGTATTAAGTTCAAGAGAACAGAGTAATGCTTCAAGTAAGATGGCATGATGTAGAGGGATAAACTCAAGCAATATGATGAAAACCCCTTCTTTTTACCCTTGATGGCAACAATACAATACGTGCCTCGCTACCCCTACTTTTTCACTGGGTGAGGACACCGCAAGATTGAACCCAAACTAAGCACCTCTCCCATTGCAAGAAGAACCAATCTAGTTGGCCAAACCAAACCGATAATTTGAAGAGAAATACAAAGACACCAAATCATGCATATAAGAATTCAGAGAAGATTCAAATAATATTCATAGATAATCTGATCATAAATCCACAATTCATCGGATCTCGACAAACACACCGCAAAAGAATATTACATCGGATAGATCTCCAAGAACATCGAGGAGAACATTGTATTGAAGATCAAAGAGAGAGAAGAATCCGTCTAGCTACTAGCTATGGATCCGTAGGTCTGAGGTAAACTACTCACGCTTCATCGGAAGGGCAATAGAGTTGATGTAGAAGCCCTCCGTAATCGAATCCCGCTATGATGCGGCTTGAAGTTTCGTCAGTATTTCCCCAAAGAGGAAGGGATGATGCAGCACAGCGGCGGTAGGTATTTCCCTCAGTTATGAGACCAAGGTTATCGAACCAGTAGGAGAACTAAGCAACACAACGTAAACAGCCCCTGCACACAAATAACAAATACTCGCAACCCGACATGTAAAAGGGGTTGTCAATCCCTTTCGGGTAGCGGCGCCCCAAGATAGGCAAATGGACGTGAAATAAATTGTAGTAGATTGATAGATCGAATGACAAATAAAATAAATAAGAATAAATTGCAGCAAGGTTTTTTTGTATTTTTAGTTCAATAGATCTGAAAATAAAAGCAAAGGAACAGTAGATTGCAAAGGCAAATAATATGAGAAAGAGACTCGGGGGCCGTAGGTTTCACTAGTGGCTTCTCTCGAAAAAAATAGCAAACGGTGGGTGAACAAATTACTGTTGGGAAATTGATAGAACTTCAAATAATCATGACGATATCGAGGTAATGATCATTATATAGGCATCACGTCCAAGATTAGTAGACCGACTCCTGCCTGCATCTACTACTATTACTCCACACATCGACCGCTATCCAGCATGCATCTAGTGTATTAAGTTCATGGAGAAACGGAGTAATGCAATAAGAACGATGACATGATGTAGAGATAGAATCCATCGTTTTATCCTTAGTAGCAACGATACATATGTGTCGGTTCCCCTTCTGTCACAGGGATCAAGCACCATAAGATCGAACCCACTACAAAGCACCTCTTCCCATTGCAAGATAAATAGATCAAGTTGGTCAAACAAAACCCAAATATCGGAGAAGAAATACGAGGATATAAGCAATCATGCATATAAGAGATCAAAGAAACTCAAATAACTTCTATGGATATAAAAAGATAGATCTGATCATAAACTCAAAGTTCATCCAATCCCAACAAACACATCGCAAAAAGAGTTACATCATATGGATCTCCAAGAGACCATTGTATTGAGAATTAAACGAGAGAGAGAGAGAGAGGAAGCCATCTAGCTACTAACTACGGACCTGAAGGTCTACAAGGAACTACTCACGCATCATCGGAGAGGCACCAATGGAGTGGTGAATGAGGGAGTCCTGGACTAAGGGGTCCTCGGGCGTCCGGCCTGTTAGCCATGGGCCGGACTGATGGGCTGTGAAGATATGAAGACCGAAGACTCTCAACCGTGTCCGGATAGGACTCTCCTTGGCGTGGAAGGCAAGCTTGGCGATCAAATATGAAGATTCCCTTCTCTTTAACCGACCTTGTACAACCCTAGTCCCCTCCGGTGTCGATATAAACCGGAGGGCTTAGTCCGGAAAGGGAGAGACTCATTACCATAGTCATACAGGCTAGACTTCTAGGGTTTTAGCCATTACGATCTCGTGGTAGATCAACTCTTGTAATACTCATATTCATCAAGATCAATCAAGCAGGAAGTAGGGTATTACCTCCATAGAGAGGGCCCGAACCTGGGTAAACATTGTGTCCCCCATCTCCTGTTGCCATCGACCTTAGACGCATAGTTCAGGACCCCCTACCCGAGATCCACCGGTTTTGACACCGACATTGGTGCTTTCATTGAGAGTTCCACTGTGCCGTCCCCAAAAGGTTCGATGGCTCCTTCAGTCATTAACAACGATGTTGTCCAAAGGGAAACCTTCCTACCCGAACAGATCTTCGTGTTCGGCGGCTTCGCACTGTGGGCCAACTCGCTTGGCCATCTGGAGCAGATCGATAGCTACGCCCCTGGCCATCAGGTCAGATTTGGGAGCTTGAACTACGTCACGGATATCTGTGGAGACTTGATCTTCGACGGCTTTGAGACCACGGCAGCCGCTCCCTGTCCCTACGGTGAACATGACCTAAATCTGTCACCGATCCATACTCAGGAAATTGCACCTGTAACTACTGTGGCCCTAGATCCGGAGCAGATTGCGCCATCCGAGGACGGGAAGCTCAACCCCACCACGGAGGCCGCAGATTCCGCGGCGTTGGAGCCACACACAGACTTAACCTCATGCGATATATGTGTCACTGGAACTCTGGACTCGTCTCCGGTTATAAGCTCTGAACCATGCGCGTCCCCGGACGCCGAGCTTGATCAGTTATCGATCTTCGAATTCAGCGCCGCAGACGTCTTCCGACACTGTTTTAAGCCCATGAATATTGAATCATACGACAGAACAACTGATCCCGTGGTATGGATCGAGGACTTCCTCCTCCATATCCACATGGCCCGCGGAGATGGCCTTCATGCCATCAAATACCTACCACTAAAACTCAAAGGACCAGCTCGGTACTAGTTAAACAGTCTGCCGGAAAACTCTATTGGCAGCTGGGAGGACTTGGAAGACGCCTTCCGCGACAACTTCCAAGGAACATATGTCCGGCCACCGGATGCCGATGACTTAAGTCACATTGTCTAGCAGCCCGGAGAGTCAGCCAGGAAGCTCTGGACTAGGTTCTTAGTTAAAAAGAACCAAATCGTCGACTGTCCGGACGCGGAAGCCCTAGCGGCCTTCAAACACAACGTCCGGGATGAATGGCTCGCCCACCACCTCGGTCAAGAAAAACCAAAATCCATGACAGCCCTTACCGCTCTAATGACCCGCTTTTGCGTGGGAGAAGACAGCTAGCTCGCTCGTAGAAGAAACAGCGCTAGCGATCCGGGCACTTCCGAAATCCGAGACGGCAATGGCAAGCCACGACGCAGCGAGCACAAACGTTGCAATGATAATGAAAGAACGCGTGACACAACGGTCAACGCCGGATTCAGCGGTCCAAAACCTGGTCAACGAAAAAGCCATTCAAGGCGAACAGAGACGGACCATCCAATTTAGGCAGGATATTGGATCGACCCTGCCAGATTCACGGCCACCCCGACAAACCAGCTAATCATACCAACAGAAGTTGTTGGGTCTTCAAGCAGGCCGGCAAGCTCAACGCCGAACACAAGGGGAGGAGGCCGCCTAGTGATAGCGACGACGAAGAGACTCACCAACCAAATACCGGGGGTCAGAAGCAATTTCCCCCCGAAGTAAAAACAGTGAACATGGTATACACGATACACAACTCTACAAGGGAGCAGGAAAAGCACTCCCTCCGGACTGAAGATCATACTGCGACAACTTCAGTACAAAGCGGTCTTATTAAACCGCATACCTTGTCGGCCATTAAGCCACCGGTCTCCATTCAACAGGATCGACCAATTCCGGAGCGGAAATAGCAGTTCGGCTTCCGCCGCCCACCTCATATATCTGCGAAATCTGTACTGCGCATACATAACTATGCACTTAAGATACCCTGGGCATCGGCGGAAGCACAATACGGACGAGCCTGCAAGCATTGCCATAACCTTTGTCTCTTTCTAATTACTCTTTCTCTTTCATTTACCACACGTGACGCAAGGGCTAATCATCTCATGGACTCTATCGGAGTTCAGATTCGTACACTCACCCAAGGGCTATTCCAATCAAGGAGTCCCCTCACCGAGGACAGGCGGTGCAGACGTGCGACAGGAGGTCCAAAATAACTTTTTGTAGACCGCACTCTTTATTTCGAGCCTGTAATGTGCCTTCTCCCTCCGACTTCGACCCCAGGCATGTCAAATAGCAGGGGTTGCGGCTTTTTTATCTATAAAATAATGATTGGCATACCACTCAGGTCCCAGTAAACATATCCGCATCCAGCATTCGCTTTTTTCTAAAAAGAACTGAATTTGGCTCCTGTGGTTGTTTCACACATACACCTCGGCATAACTTGCCAGGGGCTCGGTATAGGAACAAATGAGTTGCCGACAAGTCCGAACAGCTTTATAGCGCACTTCGGCGTCGCGAGTTTGGCCTTATATGCATCAGCTCCGAATCATGTCTTGGGTCAATAGTTGGGTTGCCCGGCTCCTGTGCTTACTACCTTACATTCCGCTCTATTGGCTAGGGTAGTAAAGGGAGAACTACTGCGATTGTGCTTCCGGTTCATCTGGTCAAGCACCTCAGTAGAAAAAGCCGAAAACTGACTGTCATGATGCGGCGAGAGCTGGTCAACCACTCGATGACTTATCGGAATCTTTCGCGATTCCCTCCGTATTATACGAAGGACCTTTTTCTTCAGGTCATATATGTAACGCACCATATTGGAATGAGTCGTACACATACTAGGGGCTATATCATAGTCCCCCCCCCTATAAAACTCCTATGGCTAAGTGAAAGTGTTAACGCCCTATAGTCTGATTGCCTTGTTCACCGCATTGACACCTCCTTAATGGACCAAGACGTTGGGTTAAGAGTGATCAAATGCTTTTCCGAACACCCCTGTACTTTATACCAGGGGGCTGAAGCCGACGACTGGAAAACTTTTAGATTAATACAAAAGCGGCCGCACAGGAGGAACAAAAGTTTTAGGCGAAACTACAAAAAATAGCCTTATTGTAATATTGTCTTTTACAAATTTCCATACATTTCACTCGAATATCATGTTTTTCGAGCATTGACCCTCTATCAAGCGGGCACCCTCCAGGACATCCTCGAAATAATGCTCTGGTGCGTGATGGTCCTTGCCCTTGGGTGGACCCTTCGCTGCAACATCAGCGGCCTTCATCTTCGCCCAGTATGTCTTGACACGGGCAAAGGCCAGCCGTGCACCTTCAATGCACGCTGACCGCTTCACGACGTTGATACGCGGCACAGCATCAGCAAGTCACCGTGCCAAACCAAAATAACTATCCGGAATTGGCTCGTTCGGCCACAACCCGATCACGGCGTCCCTCACAACAGAACGGGATAGTCTATGGAGCTCGGCCCATTGAGTCATCTGTTCGTTCAGCAATAGTGGGTGTTTTGACGCACCGAACTGCGACCAGAAAAGCTTCTCCGTTGCACACCCTTCTTGCGCTTGGTAAAACTGCGCTACATTGGAAGCACTCTTCGGCAGGTCCAACAACGCGTCTGGAGAACTCCACACTTGATTAAGCGGAGCATAATTCGGATCACCAAACTTAGTTTGCAATAAAAAGGGCTTACCAGTCGCGATCTCTCCAGCTTGTCGGATCTCCTCCCGGGCCGCGCTAGATTCGGACCGTGCTTCTTTCACCTCCCGTAAGGCCTTGTTAAGATCAGCCGTTTTGGCTTTATTATCCTTCTCGAGGATTTCACAGTGGCTAGCGGCATCCATTAGCTCGCGCATCATCATGGATATTCTCTCCTCGCATTGGCACCGAGCAGCCTGTTCGGCCTTTAACTCGGCAGATGCCTTCTCGGCAGCCGCATTATTAATCCGGGCCTGCTCTTTGGCCCGGGCCAGCTCAGCCCGAAGGATCTCGACCGCCGCGGCACCATCTGCATTGATGCATATCTCAGTATACAATATTTCGCGTGATGCCCACATTACAAAGCACGCGCATGTAAGGGTTGCCCCAAAAACATACCTTGCGACTCGTCAAGACGCTTGTTGATAAGCATAAGGTCATTGAGGGAGTCCTGGATTAGGGGGTCCTCGGACAGCCGGACTATATACTTTGGCCGGACTGCTGGACTATGAGGATACAAGATTGAAGACTTCGTCCCGTGTCCGGGTGGGACTCTCCTTTGCGTGGAAGGCAAGCTTGGCAATTCGGATATGTAGATCTCCCCCCTTGTAGCCGACTCTGTGTAACCCTAGCCCCCTCTGATGTCTATATAAACCAGAGGGTTTAGTCCGTAGGACAACAACAATCATAATCATAGGCTAGCTTCTAGGGTTTAGCCTCTACGATCTCGTGGTAGATCAACTCTTGTAATACTCATATCATCAAGATCAATCAAGTAGGAAGTAGGGTATTACCTCCATCGAGAGGGCCCGAACCTGGGTAAACATTGTGTCCCCCGCCTCCTGTTACCATCCGCCTTAGACGCACAGTTCGGGACCCCCTACCCGAGATCCGCCGGTTTTGACATCGACATTGGTGCTTTCATTGAGAGTTCCACTGTGCCGTCACCATAAGGCTTGATGGCTCGTCTTGTTGTCAAGGACAACATTACCTCTGGGGGAGCCCTGGCTGTAGGCCAAACCCTCCGACTAGGCGGCTTCGTCATGACCGCCCGTTCGGCCATCGCGCCGACGATGACTTCTCGGGTAATCAAAAACAGCCTCCACGTCGGCTCGGGATTCACCGAGCAGATGGATCCAATGGAGCTCTCTTCTTTGAACGAGCTCTTGGATCGCATCGCCGCCTTGGGAGTCGCTATGGACTATGATTGGATCGGGCTTAAACCTGACCAAAGGGAGATTAACTCTCCGCCGGTCACCCATCAGATAGCGGTGGTGGAGGAGCAATGCAGCGATTCTTCCTCTATTTTGAGGACAAACTACGTCCGGATTCCCGAGCCCTCCGAGCCGGATACCCGTCTACGGGAGGACATGACCCAAGCTTCGAACCTAGAATCGGACAGTGGGCTAGAACTATTGGGCATCGTCCCAAAGCCCGAACTGCCAAGCTCGGAAACTCCGCCCCTGGGTCTCAGATCGGGTCAGGGTTTGGACCTAAATCTATGCACCCACCCTCACATAAGTGATCTTTCCCACATTAGACAAGAGCCCCAAGAGACAGTACATCACTATTGGGCCAGATTCCTCCTTCTAATGAGCAAGGTCAAGGACTGTCCCGAGGAAGACGCAATTTCATTCTTTTGCAAAAATTGCACGGACAAGGGAATCCTCAACGCCATAAGTCGCTGTGACATAGTACACTTCGCTGACTTGGCGGCCTTAGTACAGAAGTATTGTGCGATGGAAAGCACCTGAAAAACCCAAACAAAATTCTGGGATCCTCCGGCTCTCACTAAACCCGCCGTCCGAACTAAAAGGGTGTACTCTCGTAAGTCACCCGATCCAATTACAAAGAAACCAAAGCCCACGACAGGGCGAGGAACTGTATTGGAGGGATGGCTCAATGGACCATGCAAAATCCACAGTACACCGGATACCATGCCAACACATAGCCTTAGAGCATGTTGGATACTCCGGCAGGTGGCCAAAAGCGGCAAGGATCTCCTCATCAAAAATACCACAGAGCACCATCCCGTGGAAAATAACAATACAGTACTAACAGTCTTCGAGACCTTCGCCTCAAATAATAGGCGCAAGCGAGCACTCTGCAGCCTCGCCGAAGTCTGCCGCGTTGCAACAATAAATCCATGGAACGATACGGCTATAACCTTCAATGCCAGTGACGAACCTCAATTCCGAACAGCCCGAGCACCAGCCGCTTTGGTCCTTAGTCCAATTGTGGACGGCTTCCGGCTTACTAAAGTGCTCATGGACGGGGGCAGCGGATTAAACCTCATCTATGAGGAGACGCTTAGAAAAATGGAAATAGACAAGAGCCACATTGAGTAAAGCAGCACGACCTTCAGAGGAATCATCCCTAGTCGGGAGGCACAATGCGTGGGAAAAATCACACTTGGTGTGGTATTCGGCACGCCGGAGAATTACAGGTCCGAAGAAATCAAATTCCATGTGGCCCCGTTTAGTAGCGGACACCACGCCCTTTTAGGGCGGGAGGCATTCATGATCTTCCAAGCTATACCCCATTACGGGTATATGAAGCTCAAGATGCCCGGGCCCAATGGAATCATCACTCTAGCTAGTGATCCGGACATAGCACTCCGCGCCGAAAATAAAACCACCGCACTGGCCCTCGAGGCGTTATCCGAAGCCCTTGTGGCCGAAGAACTAACTGCGCTGCACTCCACAGTGGACAGGGACGACATGATACTCGACAAAAGACCCAAGTCCACCTCTTTTAAACCAGCGGACGAAATAGTCAAATTCCAGGTCCACCCAACGGACCCTACAAAAACAGCATCCATTGGGGCACAGCTGAACCCCACAACAGACGCCGCACTGCGGGAGTTCTTGCGCGAGAATTGGGACATCTTCGCCTGGCATCCTTCAGACATGCCAGGAATCCCACATAGGCTGGCCGAGCATAGCCTTAACATTCTAAAGGGGTTCAAGCCGGTCAAGCAGACTCTTCGGTGTTTCTCTGAGCCTAAGCGACAAGCCATGGGAGAAGAGCTAGCCAAGTTACTCGAGGCCGTATTCATTAGAGAAATAAAACATCCGGACTGGCTAGCAAAGCTGGTGATGGTACCAAAGAAGGACAAATCCTGGCGCCTATGTGTCGATTTCAAAGACATTAACAAGGCTTGCCCCAAGGATCCCTTCCCCTCCCCCGCATCGATCAAATTATCGACGCTACCGCAAGACACGACTCATTGTGTTTCCTCGACGCATACTCCGGATACCATCAAATTAAGATGGCGGAGTCCGATCAAGCCGCAACGGCATTCATCACTCCATACGGCCCCTTCTGTTTTAACACCATGCCTTTCGGGCTCAAAAACGCCGGTGCAACCTATCAACGCATGATTCAGACATGCCTGGAAACACAAATCGGAAAAACAGTGGAGGCATACGTAGACGATGTGGTCATTAAAACCAGACACGTCGAATCCTTAATAGACGACTTGAGGCTCACGTTCGACAATCTCTGAACATATGACATCAAGCTCAATCCGAAAAAATGCGTTTTCGGCGTGCCCCCCGGAAAGCTCTTGGGCTTCATCGTTCCAATAGAGGAATTGAAGCAAATCCGGCTAAAATCCGAGCTCTGTCACAGTTGGCTATCCCAACAGACCTCAAGCAAATCCAGAAATTAACCGGATGCGTGGCTGCCTTAAGCCGCTTTATCTCCCGATTGGGAGAAAAGGCAATACCTCTCTATCGCCTTCTTCGGCGCACCGAACACTTCGAGTGGACGGATGCGGCCACGGCCGGATTGGAAGAAATAAAAGCTCTCTTGGCCAGCAACCCAATCTTGGCCGCGCCAAATATCGGCGAACCAATGCTGCTATATATAGCGGCAACACACCAGGTTGTAAGCGCAGTGCTCGTCGTCGAACGAGAGGCGGACGAACATAAGTTCCCGCTTCAAAAGCCGGTATACTACGTATCCACTGTCCTCACTCCATGCAAATCACGGTACCCACATTATCAAAAGATAGCATACGTGGTCTTCATGGCATCCCGAAAAATACGACACTACTTTCAAGAGTGTTCAATTACGGTGGCCTCTGAAGTACCACTCAATGACATAATAAATAACCGCGATGCCACGGGCCGGATTGCTAAATGGGCTATTGAGCTCCTCCCGTTCGACATAACATACAAACCACGGCGAGCCATTAAGTCGCAAGTGCTGGCTGATTTCATCACCGAATGGACAGAAGCCGAACTCCCTAAAGAGTACGGCGCGTACTCCAACTGGATCATGCACTTCGACGGCTCTAAGATGTTGGCTGGTCTAGGGGCATGCGTCGTCCTGACATCCCCCACCGGAGATACAGTCCAATACGTACTCCAAATATTATACACAGACTCCAACAATGCAGCAGAATATGAGGCCCTGTTGCGTGGTCTCCGGATGGCAGTCTCCATGGGCATTCAATGCCTAGAGGTGCGTGGGGATTCGAACCTCGCAATATCTCAAATAAATGGATACTTTGACGCCAAGGACCCAAAAACGGTGGCTTACCGCAACGCCGTCCTCAAAATGTCAACTCGGTTCGAGGGGCTCGAATTCCACCATATGGTTCGAGAAAACAATCAAGCGGCGGATATCCTCGCCCGCATCGGCGCTAAGCGCGACCCTGTCCCACCTAATATCTTCTTGGAAAGGCTGTTTAAGCCATCCGTGGTGTGGGAAGGGGTGACCGGCAACAACAGTCCGGATCCGGCCACAACGCCAGATCCCGAACACTCTGACGTAATCGGAGGCTCCGCCACCGAAATAACACCTTCGGCCCACGTGATTATGGCTGTCATCGCCCCGTGGACAGAACCCTTCTTGGCTTACCTAACTAGGCAAGAACTCCCTGAGGACCCAAACGAGGCACGTTGCATCGTGCGGCGGTCTAAAGCCTACAAGGTCCATGAGGGAGAGCTTTATAAGAAAAGCGCTACCGGAGTACTTCAAAGGTGCATCTCCGAAGAGGAAGGACGTCAACTTTTGGCAGAAATTCATGCTGGACTCAGCGGCCACCACGCCGCAGCTCGGGCCCTTGTAAGCAAGGCCTTCCGTACAGGTTTCTACTGGCCGACGGCCCGAGCAGACGCACAGGACCTCGTCCAACATTGCGTCAGATGCCAGCTTTTCGCAAACCAAAGCCATATGCCACCTACTGCTCTCCAAACAATCCCCATTACTTGGCCCTTTGCGGTCTGGGGGCTTGATATGGTCGGACCCCTTAAAGGAGGAAGCCATAAGAAAAAATACCTATTGGTCATGGTGGATAAATTAACCAAATGGATAGAAGCCAAACCAGTTAAAACGGCCGAGTCCGGACCAGTGATAGACTTCATATCCGGGGTTGTACACCTTTACGGTGTCCCCCACAGCATCATCACCGATAACGGCTCGAACTTTACAGCCGATGAGGTAAAAACTTGGTGTGGCAACATGGGCATTAAGCTCGATTATGCCTCCGTCTATCACCCCCAAACAAACGGTCAAGTCGAGCGAGCAACTGGTCTTATTATGAGCGGCATTAAACCCAGATTAGTGCGATCCTTGAAGGAATCAGATACGCACTGGGTTGAGGAGCTCGACTCCATACTATGGGGGCTGTGGACCACGCCGAATTGCACTACCGGATACACACCATTTTTATGGTGTACGGCGCAGAGGCGGTACTGCCCTGCGACATCATTCATGACTCACCTCGAGTGCGCATGTACGAAGAGAAAGAAGCCGAGCTTGATCAGCAGGACAATTTAGACGCCCTGGAGGAGGAGCGTGATGTGGCAGAAGCCCGCTCCGCATTCTATCAGCAACAGGCTCGACGGTTGTTGGAAATATGCCCTAGAGGCAATAATAAAATGGTTATTATTATATTTCCTTGTTCATGATAATTGTCTATTGTTCATGCTATAATTGTATTATCCGGAAATCGTAATACATGTGTGAATACATAGACCACAACATGTCCCTAGTGAGCCTCTAGTTGACTAGCTCGTTGATCAACAGATAGTCATGGTTTCCTGACTATGGACATTGGATGTCATTGATAACGGGATCACATCATTAGGAGAATGATGTGATGGACAAGACCCAATCCTAAGCATAGCACAAGATCATGTAGTTCGTTTGCTAGAGCTTTTCCAAATGTCAAGTATCATTTCCTTAGACCATGAGATTGTGCAACTCCCGGATACCATAGGAGTGCTTTGGGTGTGCCAAACGTCACAACGTAACTGGGTGGCTATAAAGGTGCACTACGGGTATCTCCGAAAGTGTCTGTTGGGTTGGCACGAACCGAGACTGGGATTTGTCACTCCGTATGATGGAGAGGTATCTCTGGGCCCACTCGGTAATGCATCATCATAATGAGCTCAATGTGACCAAGTGTTTGGTCACGGGATCATGCATTACGGTACGAGTAAAGTGACTTGCCGGT
This sequence comes from Triticum aestivum, assembly GCF_018294505.1. Taxonomy (NCBI): domain Eukaryota; kingdom Viridiplantae; phylum Streptophyta; class Magnoliopsida; order Poales; family Poaceae; genus Triticum; species Triticum aestivum. The sequence goes on along the minus strand of NC_057802.1, from coordinate 469,990,322 downwards.
AACGAGATTGAACAAGGTATTGGGATACCGACGATCGAATCTCGGGCAAGTAACGTACCGATTGACAAAGGGAATCGTATACGGGATTGATTGAATCCTCGACATCGTGGTTCATCCGATGAGATCATCGTGGAACATGTGGGAGCCAACATGGGTATCCAGATCCCGTTGTTGGTTATTGACCGGAGAGTCGTCTCGGTCATGTCTGCATGTCTCCCGAACCCATAGGGTCTACACACTTAAGGTTCGGTGACGCTAGAGTTGTAGAGATATTAGTATGCGGTTAACCGAAAGTTGTTCGGAGTCCCGGACGAGATCCCGGACGTCACGAGGAGTTCCGGAATGGTCCGGAGGTAAAGATTTATATATGGGAAGTCCTATTTTGGCCACCGGAAAATGTTCGGGATTTTTCGGTATTGTACCGGAAGGTTCTAGAAGGTTCCGAAGTGGGGCCCACCTGCATTGGGGGACCCACATGAACGTGGGTAGTGGGGGCAAGGCCCCACACCCCTGGTCAAGGCGCACCAAGATCCCACCTTAGAAGGAATAAGATCATATCCCGAAGGGATAAGATCAAGATCCCTAAAAAAGGGGGATAACAATCGGTGGGGAAGGGAAATGATGGGATTTCTTTCCCCCACCTTTGCCAACGCCCCAATGGACTTGGAGGGCAAGAAACCAGCCCCCTCCACCCCTATATATAGTGGGGAGGTGCATGGGAGCAGCACCGAAAGCCCCTGGCGCCTCCCTCTCCCTCCCGTGACACCTCTTCCTCCCCGCTTGCGCTTGGCGAAGCCCTGCCGGGATCCCGCTACTTCCACCACCACGCCGTCGTGCTGCTGGATCTCCATCAACTTCCCCTCCCCCCTTCCTGGATCAAGAAGGAGGAGGCGTCCCCGCTCCGTACGTGTGTTGAACGCGGAGGTGCCGTCCGTTCGGCGCTAGGATCATCGGTGATTTGGATCATGACGAGTACGACTCCTTCAACCCCGTTCTCTTGAACGCTTCCGCGCGCGATCTACAAGGGTATGTAGATGCACTCCCCTCTCTCTCGTTGCTAGATGACTCCATAGATTGATCTTGGTGATACGTAGAAAATTTTAAATTTCTGCTACGATCCCCAACAGTGGCATCATGAGCTAGGTCTATGCGTAGTTTCTATGCATGAGTAGAACACAAACTTGTTGTGGGCGTAGATGTTGTCAATTTTCTTGCCACTACTAGTCTTATCTTGTTTCGGCGGCATCGTGGGATGAAGCGGCCTGGACCGACCTTACACGTACGCTTACGTGAGACAGGTTCACCGACTGACATGCACTAGTTGCATAAGGTGGCTAGCGGGTGTCTGTCTCTCCCACTTTAGTCGGATCGGATTCGATGAAAAGGGTCCTTATGAAGGGTAAATAGAAGTTGGCATATCACGTTGTGGTTTTACGTAGGTAAGAAACGTTCTTGCTAGAAACCTATAGAAGCCACGTAAAAACATGCAACAACAATTAGAGGACGTCTAACTTGTTTTTGCACCATATGCCTTGTGATGTGATATGGCCAAAAGGATGTGATGAATGAAATATATGTGATGTATGAGATTGATCATGTTCTTGTAATAGGAATCACGACTTGCATGTCGATGAGTATGACAACCGGCAGGAGCCATAGGAGTTGTCTTTATTTTTGTATGACCTGCGTGTCATTGAATAACGCCATGTAAATTACTTTACTTTATTGCTAAACACGTTAGCCATAGAAGTAGAAGTAATCGTTGGCGTGACAACTTCATGAAGACACGATGATGGAGATCATGATGATGGAGATCATGGTGCCATGCCGGTGACGAAGATGATCATGGCGCCCCGAAGATGGAGATCAAAGGAGCAATATGATACTGGCCATATCATGTCACTATTTGATTGCATGTGATGTTTATCATGTTTTACATCTTATTTGCTTAGAACGACGGTAGCTTAAATAAGATGATCCCTCACAATAATTTCAAGAAAGTGTTCCCCCTAACTGTGCACCGTTGCGAAGGTTCGTTGTTTCGAAGCACCACGTGATGATCGGGTGTGATAGATTCTAACGTTCGAATACAACGGGTGTAAGCCAGATTTACACATGCAATACACTTAGGTTGACTTGACGAGCCTAGCATGTACAGACATGGCCTCGGAACACGGAAGACCGAAAGGTCGAGCATGAGTCGTATAGAAGATACGATCAACATGAAGATGTTCACCGATGTTGACTAGTCCGTCTCACGTGATGATCGGACACGGCCTAGTTGACTCGGATCATGTTTCACTTAGATGACTAGAGGGATGTCTATCTGAGTGGGAGTTCATTAAATAATTTGATTAGATGAACTTAATTATCATGAACTTAGTCTAAAATCTTTACAATATGTCTTGTAGATCAAATGGCCCATGCTAATGTTGCCCTCAACTTCAACGCGTTCCTAGAGAAAACCAAGCTGAAAGATGATGGCAGCAACTATACGGACTGGGTCCGGAACCTGAGGATCATCCTCATAGCTGCCAAGAAAGATTATGTCCTAAAAGCACCGCTAGGTGACGCACTCATCCCAGAGAACCAAGACGTTATGAACGCTTGGCAGCAGCGTGCTGATGATTAATCCCTCGTTCAGTGCGGCATGCTTTACAGCTTAGAACCGGGGCTCCAAAAGCGTTTTGAGCAACACGGAACATATGAGATGTTCGAAGAGCTGAAAATGGTTTTCCAAGCTCATGCCCGGGTCGAGAGATATGAAGTCTCCGACAAGTTCTTCAGTTGTAAGATGGAGGAAAATAGTTCTGTCAGTGAGCACATACTCAAAATGTCTGGGTTACACAACCGCTTGACTCGGCTGGGAGTTAATCTCCCGGATGACGCGGTCATTGACAGAATCCTTCAGTCGCTTCCACCGAGCTACAAGAGCTTTGTGATGAACTTCAATATGCAGGGGATGGAAAAGACCATTCCTGAGGTATATTCAATGCTGAAATCAGCGGAGGTGGAGATCAAAAAGGAACATCAAGTGTTGATGGTGAATAAAACCACTAAGTTCAAGAAAGGCAAGGGTAAGAAGAACTTCAAGAAGGACGGCAAGGGAGTTTCCGCGCCCGGTAAGCTAGTTGCCGGGAAGAAGCCAAAGAATGGACCCAAGCCTGAGACTAAGTGCTTTTATTGCAAGGGAAGTGGTCACTGGAAGCGGAACTGCCCCAAGTACTTAGCGGACAAGAAGGCCGGCAACACCAAAGGTATATGTGATATACATGTTATTGATGTGTACCTTACCAGCACTCGTAGTAGCTCCTGGGTATTTGATACCGGTGCGGTTGCTCATATTTGTAACTCAAAGCAGGAGCTGCAGAATAAACAGAGACTGGCAAAGGACGAGGTGACGATGCGCGTCGGGAATGGTTCCAAGGTCGATGTGATCGCCGTTGGCACGCTACCTCTACATTTACCTACGGGATTAGTTTTAAACCTCAATAATTGTTATTTAGTGCCAGCTTTGAGCATGAACATTGTATCTGGATCTCGTTTAATGCGAGATCGCTACTCATTTAAATCCGAGAATAATGGTTGTTCTATTTATATGGGAGATATGTTTTATGGTCATGCCCCGCTGGTCAATTGTTTATTCTTAATGAATCTCGAACGTGATGTTACACATATTCATAGTGTGAATACCAAAAGATGTAAAGTTGATAACGATAGTCCCACATACTTGTGGCACTGCCGCCTTGGTCACATTGGTGTCAAGCACATGAAGAAGCTCCATGTTGATGGACTTTTAGAGTCTCTCGATTATGAATCATTTGACACATGCGAACCATGCCTCATGGGCAAAATGACCAAGACTCCGTTCTCTGGAACAATGGAGCGAGCAACCAACTTATTAGAAATCATACATACTGATGTGTGCGGTCCAATGAGTGTTGAGGCTCGCGGAGGCTATCGTTATGTTCTCACTCTCATTGATGACTTGAGTAGATATGGGTATGTCTACCTAATGAAACACAAGTCTGAGACCTTTGAAAAGTTCAAGGAATTTCAGAGTGAGGTTGAGAATCAACGTGACAGGAAAATAAAATTCTTACGATCAGATCGTGGAGGGGAATATTTGAGTCATGAATTTGGCACACACTTAAGGAAATGTGGAATAGTTTCACAACTCACGCCGCCTGGAACACCTCAGCGAAATGGTGTGTCCGAATGTCGTAATCGCACTCTATTGGATATGGTGCGATCTATGATGTCTCTTACCGATCTACCGCTCTCATTTTGGGGCTATGCTTTAGAGACTACCGCATTCACTTTAAATAGGGCTCCGTCGAAATCCGTTGAGACAACACCGTATGAATTATGGTTCGGGAAGAAACCTAAGCTGTCGTTTCTAAAAGTTTGGGGATGCGATGCTTATGTCAAGAAACTTCAACCTGAAAAGCTCGAACCCAAGTCGGAAAAATGCGTCTTCATAGGATACCCTAAGGAAACCATTGGGTATACCTTCTACCTCAGATCCGAAGGCAAGATCTTTGTTGCAAAGAACGGGTCCTTTCTGGAGAAAGAGTTTCTCTCGAAAGAAGTAAGTGGGAGGAAAGTGGAACTTGATGAAGTACTACCCCTTGAACCGGAAAGTAGCGCAGCTCAGGAAGATGTTCCTGTGGTGCCTGCACTGACTAGAGAGGAAGCTAATGATGATGATCAAGGTACTTCGGATCAAGTTACTACTGAACTTCGTAGGTCCACGAGGACACGTTCCACACCAGAGTGGTATGGCAACCCTGTCCTGGAAATCATGTTGTTAGACAACGGTGAACCTTCGAACTATGAAGAAGTAATGGTGGGCCCAGATTCCAACAAATGGCTTGAAGCCATGCAATCCGAGATAGGATCCATGTATGAAAACAAAGTGTGGACTTTGACAGACTTGCCCGATGATCGGCGAGCGATAGAAAACAAATGGATCTTTAAGAAGAAGACGGACACGGATGGTAATGTTACCATCTATAAAGCTCGACTTGTCGCTAAGGGTTATCGACAAGTTCAAGGGGTTGACTACGATGAGACTTTCTCACCCGCAGCGAAGCTGAAGTCCGTCCGAATCATGTTAGCAATTGCCGCATTCTATGATTATGAGATATGGCAAATGGACGTCAAAACGGCATTCCTTAACGGCTTTCTTAAGGAAGAATTGTATATGATTCAGCCGGAAGGTTTTGTCGATTCTAAGAATGCTAACAAGGTATGCAAGCTCCAGCGCTCCATCTATGGGCTGGTGCAAGCATCTCGGAGTTGGAACATTCGATTTGATGAGATGATCAAAGCGTTTGGGTTTACACAGACTTATGGAGAAGCCTGTGTTTACAAGAAAGTGAGTGGGAGCTCTGTAGCATTTCTCATATTATATGTGGATGACATACTGTTGATGGGAAATGATATAGAATTCTTAGGAAGCATAAAGGCCTACTTGAACAAGTGTTTTTCAATGAAGGACCTTGGAGAAGCTGCTTATATATTAGGCATCAAGATCTATAGAGATAGATCAAGACGCCTCATTGGTCTTTCACAAAGTACGTAACTTGACAAGATATTGAAGAAGTTCAATATGGATCAGTCCAAGAAGGGGTTCTTGCCTGTATTGCAAGGTGTGCAATTGAGCACAGCTCAATGCCCGACCACGGCAGAAGATAGAGAAAAGATGAGTGTCGTCCCCTATGCCTCGGCCATAGGGTCTATTATGTATGCCATGCTGTGTACCAGACCTGATGTAAACCTTGCCGTAAGTTTGGTAGGAAGGTACCAAAGTAATCCCGGCATGGAACACTGGACAGCGGTCAAGAATATCCTGAAGTAACTGAAGAGGACTAAGGATATGTTTCTCGTTTATGGAGGTGACGAAGAGCTCGTCGTAAAGGGTTACGTCGATGCTAGTTTCGACACAGATCTGGATGACTCTAAGTCACAAACCGGATACGTGTATATTTTGAATGGTGGGGCAGTAAGCTGGTGCAGTTGCAAGCAAAGCGTTGTGGCGGGATCTACATGTGAAGCGGAATACATGGCGGCCTCAGAGGCAGCACAAGAAGCAATCTGGGTGAAGGAGTTCATTACCGACCTAGGAGTTATTCCCAATGCGTCGGGCCCGATGACTCTCTTCTGTGACAACACTGGAGCTATTGCCCTTGCCAAGGAGCCCAGGTTTCACAGGAAGACCAGGCATATCAAACGTCGCTTCAACTCCATTCGTGAAAATGTTCAAAATGGAGACATAGATATTTGTAAAGTACATACGAACCTGAATGTAGCAGATCCGTTGACTAAACCTCTCCCTAGAGCAAAACATGATCAACACCAGAACTCTATGGGTGTTCGATTCATCATAATGTAACTAGATTATTGACTCTAGTGCAAGTGGGAGACTATTGGAAATATGCCCTAGAGGCAATAATAAAATGGTTATTATTATATTTCCTTGTTCATGATAATTGTCTATTGTTCATGCTATAATTGTGTTATCCGGAAATCGTAATACATGTGTGAATACATAGACCACAACATGTACCTAGTGAGCCTCTAGTTGACTAGCTCGTTGATCAACAGATAGTCATGGTTTCCTGACTATGGACATTGGATGTCATTGATAACGGGATCACATCATTAGGAGAATGATGTGATGGACAAGACCCAATCCTAAGCATAGCACAAGATCGTGTAGTTCGTTTGCTAGAGCTTTTCAAATGTCAAGTATCATTTCCTTAGACCATGAGATTGTGCAACTCCCGGATACCATAGGACTGCTTTGGGTGTGCCAAACGTCACAACGTAACTGGGTGGCTATAAAGGTGCACTACGGGTATCTCCGAAAGTGTCTGTTGGGTTGGCACGAATCGAGACTGGGATTTTTCACTCCGTATGACGGAGAGGTATCTCTGGGCCCACTCGGTAATGCATCATCATAATGAGCTCAATGTGACCAAGTGTTTGGTCACGGGATCATGCATTACGGTACGAGTAAAGTGACTTGCCGGTAACGAGATTGAACAAGGTATTGGGATACCGACGATCGAATCTCGGGCAAGTAACGTACCGATTGACAAAGGGAATTGTATACGGGATTGATTGAATCCTCAACATCGTGGTTCATCCGATGAGATCATCGTGGAACATGTGGGAGCCAACATGGGTATCCAGATCCCGTTGTTGGTTATTGACCGGAGAGTCGTCTCGGTCATGTCTGCATGTCTCCCGAACCCGTAGGGTCTACACACTTAAGGTTTGGTGACGCTAGAGTTGTAGAGATATTAGTATGCGGTTAACCGAAAGTTGTTCGGAGTCCCGGATGAGATCTCGGACGTCACGAGGAGTTCCGGAATGGTCCGGAGGTAAAGATTTATATATGGGAAGTCCTATTTTGGCCACCGAAAAATGTTCAGGATTTTTCGGTATTGTACTGGGAAGGTTCTAGAAGGTTCCAAAGTGGGGCCCACCTGCATTGGGGGACCCACATGAACGTGGGTAGTGGGGGCAAGGCCCCACACCCCTGGTCAAGGCGCACCAAGATCCCACCTTAAAAGGAATAAGATCATATCCCGAAGGGATAAGATCAAGATCCCTAAAAAAGGGGGATAACAATCGGTGGGGAAGGGAAATGATGGGATTTATTTCCCCCACCTTTGCCAAAGCCCCAATGGACTTGGAGGGAAAGAAACCAGCCCCCTCCACCCCTATATATAGTGGGGAGGCGCATGGGACCAGCACCGAAAGCCCCTGGCGCCTCCCTCTCCCTCCCGTGACACCTCTTCCTCCCCGCTTGCGCTTGGCGAAGCCCTGCCGGGATCCCGCTACTTCCACCACCACGCCGTCGTGCTGCTGGATCTCCATCAACTTCTCCTCCCCCCTTGCTGGATCAAGAAGGAGGAGACATCCCCGCTCCATACGTGTGTTGAACGCGGAGGTGTCGTCCGTTCGGCGCTAGGATCATCGGTGATTTGGATCACGACGAGTACGACTCCATCAACCCCGTTCTCTTGAACGCTTCCGCGCGCGATCTACAAGGGTATGTAGATGCACTCCCCTCTCTCTTGTTGCTAGATGACTCCATAGATTGATCTTGGTGATACGTAGAAAATTTTAAATTTCTGCTACGATCCTCAACAACGGTATCAAAGCAGAGAAGTACGGGCCAAAACTTATAACGTTGGCGAACTCGTTCTACGCCTACCAGAGAAGAAAAAGGACAAGCTCAAGCCCAAATGGGAAGGTCCCTTCGTTATTGACAAAGTTCTAACCGGTGGAGCGTACCGTCTGCGGGGTGCATCGGACAATCGACTCGAGCCAAACCCATGGAACGCGGCCAGACTCCGAAGGTTCTACGCCTAGTGTCGGGCTCTGTGTTCGTCTCCTTACCTCCGTCCCTTTATATATATATATATATATATATATATATATATATATATATATATATATATATCCGCTATCTGTCTTTCTTTCTTTCTTCCCTTTTTCTTCACGGCCTTAAAAGGTTAAAATGTGTCTTGACTACACAATCTTGACGCGCTAGGCGCGCTCATTATACCTGGGGGCTTCTTATACAGAAGCTTAATATAATTATGTTCCGGGCTCTATGCCCCTGGCACATGTGTTACTTTTCCACATGTACCTTTTCTTCGCCATTATATGCATCGATATGACTTAAGTTTTGGCCAAGCTGGGTTGCCTGGCTCTTGTGTTTATGCCCTACGTTCCCTTTAATTCGGCTAGGGCATAAGGGGAGCACCTCTGCTATTGTTACTGCCGGGTCAGCCGGATGTGTACCTCAGACTGGGTGAAGCCGAAAGCTAGCGTTCTTAAGGGAATATTCGGTCGGTGAACAAAAGATGAATTTTACTTATTACAAATACATGCCTCCAGATGTTTATATCCTGCGTCTTTTTTCGCAGTTCGGACATGCACATTAATGCATGCGTACCCACGGAAAGGAACCCTTAACAGAACTATTCTCCCTGGAAGATGTTTCTTACTATCCATGTAATATAACATAGCTAGTTGGGTACTTGTCTGTTCAAGCACTTATGACCCCTACGCCTGGTTTCCACGTGTACCCCGGTAACTGAGCGGGTATTCGGATAGACTCCGGACTGTCGAGTTTGGAGGATGAAGCGAAAAGGTCCGCCATGACAAATGATTTACAATCTGGCTAGGGACAATATATGTCACTTGAAGTACACAGTCACTTAGACTGACTAAATTCTTCTTCTATACCATCCAACAGGCTGACTAGCCTACAATCCTGTTGGGAATACTTTGCGGCTAATTTTACTTGGTCATACACCAAACTGACGGGGATCTCTTTCCCATCAGACCCTACAGGTCCGACCTCGGCCTTGTGGTTCGGGTCAGCCTTGGTATATCGAGTCTTCACCATGGCCCAGGCTTCCCTTGCACCTTGTCGGCAGGCAGATATCTTCCATAATCGGAAGCGTCGCCGCGCTCCCTTGAGCATCTCTACGAGCTCCCCCATGCCTCCTGGCAGGGAGGCGGATGGCCACAAGGCCTGGGCAATGCCCTGCATCATCTGTCGAACTTGTTCGTGCAGTTGTGAGAGCTCTGGCAGAAGATCACCCGCAGACCCGGGCATCTCCTCTCTGGGACGACCCGTCAGAATACCTATAGATATAACTCTATTAGCCGGTTTCTTCACCGAACTCTATAAAAGTTCGTTCAAGCACTTACTAAAAATGCCGCATCGAAGCTCCTTATTCTCCTTTACGGAGTCAGCTAGCTGGGCCCGAACATCTTTCAGTTCAACACCCAGCCGGGTATTGGCATCTTGGAGATTGTTTTTCTCCCACCTAACCCGCGTAAGCACGCGCTCGCCAGCCTCTAGCTATCGTTGAGCATGTTGCTCATCCCCTCACACGACCTTCGGATTCACTCCGGGATCATTTGCAGAATCTATTGTTAGATTTGCATGCATGCCGAATACTAACTGGTATATGTCATTCTTTTCGATAGGAACAAGTGTTACCAGATGGGGCCTTCTTGGACTCCTTCATTGTGGCAGCTGCGGCCCGTAGCTGGGCTTTGCACTCCTCCAGCTCTTGAGACAACTGGGTATTCTTCTCCGTAAGAACCTACGCAAATAATGATCCTTAAATCAGTTGTGCCATCTGTTTCAAGTCTCAGGGGCTACTAATATACATAATTATCAGATTTTCTTACCCGTATATCCTTTACATACTGGTCCGTGGCTCTGGCACCATTTTAAGCAGCTCGGATGTACGCGTTTCCTGAGTTGAAGGCATCGAACGCCTCTTCAGAGAAACCAGGGTCGCGGAGTACGGCCCGGCGACGCCTGTGATTCATGGCACTCTCCACTTCGGAATTCGTAGCGAACAGCCTATCCGCATCCTCTGTAGGAGGAGCATCCGGTGTTGTCCCCTCATTAGCATCTACCTCTAAGTCCGGCTCTGGAGCCCGGCTGGTGGAGGCGTGGCCGGCAGGCTCTCCGGATACGGTCCGGCGAGCATTTTTCCTGCCAGGAACCATGAACGTTATTATATTTTAAAGACGACAACCACGGAGCAGGGTCCTTTTTCATACCTCTGCGATGGCGTCTCAGTCCTGACCGCCTTCCTTTTAAGCCTACCCGGCTTCGGTGCCCCTTGTTGGTGAGTCACTGCGGGTTCGGCATGGCGTCCCGAGGGCCTTCCCTGTATGACACCATATGTGTGCGGTGGGTAAAGTGCTAAAAAGGGATCCTTCTCGGAAGTTGGGACTCCGGTTTTACTTACATGCGATGCAGGGAGCAGTCCAGGATAATCGGCTATGAGGGCCACCAAGGCACCGTCGCAGCTTAACTGATAGAACATCATGTCGATAAGCTCCACAAATATGTCCGAATCTTCTTCAAGTCCGGGGTCGAGGGCCCGGTCAGGGTCCTCTGGCTATGGAGACGGGCTGTGGACCTCCCTCACAGCTTTTTGCAGTTCCTGCTATGAAATGGCAAGGTAAATATTTATGACGAAGAATGCGGGAAGGTCTGGAGTAAAAAGTAGCAGCTCACCCGGTTTGGGGGGTTGTACATGGAGAATCCATCCCGTGGCTTAATGCGGATGAACTCTTCTTCCTCTCCTTTATATAAATCGGACAGTATTTTCGCTAGAGCAGCGGCGGAGTCTGGACCTTTACGACTGCAGCAGGTGGCATCGTTTTCTCCATTGAAGTGCCACATGGGTTGTCGCCGATATTGAAGTGGCTGCACCCCCCGCATTATACATATTGACATAACCTCAATTATTGTCAGTCCTGATTTGGCCAGCGTTTTTATCCGGCCCATCAGGTAAAGGACCTCTCTGTTATCTTCCTCCTGGGGGCTCCGAGGGCGCCAGCTGCGGCGTTTCTTCAAAGGGCCGTTATTAAACTCAGGAAGGCACATCCGAATAGGGTCCGGAAGGGGGACGTCCTCCATATAAAACCACTCCAAAGGCCAGTCTTCGGATGTCTTCTTCGGGGTACCGGACAGGTATCCGGTCTCGGCGATGCGCCATATTTCGGCTCCGCCCACTTGATATATTGACCCCTCCTGTGTACGGGGTACGAGGCAGAATAGCCTTTTCCAAAGCTCGAAATGAGCTTCGCAGCCCAGAAACAGCTCGCAAAAGGCGACGTAGCCAGCGATGTGTAATATGGAGGCGGGAGTAAAGTTATGCAGCTGGAGGCCGTAGAACTCCAGGAGCCCGCGGAGGAACGGATGGATTGGAAATCCGAGTCCCCTTAATAAGTAAGGGACAAGGCATACCTGCTCCCCCATGGATGGGTTGGGAAAGCTCTCTGCTTGCTCCCCGCCATTGTAAGTGGCTAGTCCTGCTCGGACGGGGACCATATACGCAGGAGGAAGAAACCCCTGGGTCTGTAACTCTACTAATTGGCTGTGGGGGACGGAACACTTCTCCCAATTGCCTGGCTTAGTGCTACGGGAGCGAGAGGAGGAGCTGCGATGGCCGGGCAATGATGGGATGGACTTTTCCGGGCGCGCTCCGATGGATACTCGCTGTGGGAGGATGTTGTGATCTGGATCTGAGGATCCCCGACTCTTTAAATAGACGATTTACTCACATGGTTAGGTGGCAAATGTAAAAATGCCCCGACTTCTCGCATTCGCTCGACACGTGGAAGATAGCCATTATTAGGCGCAGAAGCCGAGGAGTGCAACATGCATGGGAAGCCGGACACTACTCGACAGGTACTGAGGATTTGGAGAAGAACCCACCTTGCAATGCCGAAGACAATCTGCGCGCCGGACTCATCGTCATTGAAGCCTGGTTCGGGGGCTACTGAGGGAGTCCTGGATTAGGGGGTCCTCGGACAGCCGGACTATATACTTTGGCCGGACTGTTGGACTATGAGGATACAATATTGAAGACTTCGTCCCGTGTCCGGGTGGGACTCTCCTTTGCGTGGAAGGCAAGTTTGGCAATTCGGATATGTAGATCTCCCCCCTTGTAACCGACTCTGTGTAACCCTAGCCCCCTCCGGTGTCTATATAAACCGGAGGGTTTAGTCCGTAGGACAACAACAATCATAATCATAGGCTAGCTTCTAGGGTTTAGCCTCTACAATCTCGTGGTAGATCAACTCTTGTAATACTCATATCATCAAGATCAATCAAGCAGGAAGTAGGGTATTACCTCCATAGGGAGGGCCCGAACCTGGGTAAACATTGTGTCCCCCGCCTCCTGTTACCATCCGCCTTAGCCGCACAGTTCGGGACCCCCTACCCGAGATCCGCCGGTTTTGACACCGACAGTCATCTCCCGCCATATCAAGCTTCCGCTCTAGATCAGCAACTTCTGTAGTCCGGGCGAACGCCCGGGAAGTGACAGCCTGCATTTCAATTAATCATATTATTTCCTGGAAATATCCTTTTTGATCCTCTGATCGCCTCCCTTGGGAAGCCAATCCGAGTCTCAGGGGCTACTACCTATACACAGGTGAAGTGTGTGAGCCAAGCACAATCAAAAATATTACATTACAAACCTCGAAGCCTTTTAGCAGGCTCACGAAGGCTTCATTCAACCCGCTTCTCGCGGATAGAACCCTTTCAACCACCGTACCCATCAAGGTACGATGTTCCTCTGAGACGAACGCCTTTTGCAACATGTTCGTCAATACATCCGGCGCTTCGGGATCTCCGGAAGCTGCCGTAGGAGTAAGGCCTCCCTTTGAAGGGATCCGCTTATTCGTCCCTGTGATTGTCTCCGGCCATAGGCCGGACAGCTCGGGGCCTTTGTTGTCGGCCCCCGGACTCTGGGCTACCAAAGCATTACCTTCGGGTTGTGTCTTCGCCATCCCTCGCACCACTTGTTGGTCAGGAGAGACCCTCCGCAATGATACCTCAAGGTCGTCTGCCCTATTGGGCGAGGAGACCGGTAGAGGCGTCTCGCTCTCCATCATCTCTGGGAGAAGGTCCCCTGAGGAAGAGGATTGCTGAAGACTGTTCGCCGAGCTGCAAAAAAAAACATATATTCTAGATGTTACCTCGGTCACAAGAAAGGGACAGGATATGTTTAAAAACACTCTCGTTCACTTACAGTTTGCCTAACGGCTTGTCCTCTCCGTGGGACCGCACGATGACGTCGCCCTCCAAGCCCGGGCCACCCAACGGGGGCATCCTGCCTGGCTTAGGAGCCGTTTCCTCCCAACTTTTGGAGGCGGCCCTTTTCTTACCATGGGGAGAAGGAATATTGGCTTCTCCTTCACTTTGGCCTTCGGGCGGGGGAATTTTCATCTCCCCGGACACGGTGTCTAATGTACCCTCGGAAGGGAGGCCACCTTTGGCCTTCCCGCTCTCCACCTTGTCTCCCTTCGCAGGCACCTGGTACAGCACCGGGGCCAGCATCCTCGTTAGTACGGGATCCACTGAGTCTTCGGGAAGGGGGCCGAACACCTAATATGCTCCGCTTTCTTTATCCAGACCTGGAGGAAGATAGTTTGTTCAGTAACGTATTACGGTGTGCTTAACTACAAAGTGTTTAGAAGTTGAGCGCTTACCGAGGTATCCGGACGGTTGCAGTCGAGGCCAAGGTCCTCGGTGGTGTCCGGCCACTGTTTTCGTTTCCCGAAAAACAACTTCCACATTCCTTTGTGTGTAGTGCCGAAGAAGTGTTGGAGGGTTCGTGGTCCTTCCGGATTAAACTCCCACATGCAGAGAGGCCTACGCTGACATGGCAGGGTTCGGCGGATTAGCATTACTTGAACCACGTTGACAAGATCGATGTCCCTCTCGAGGAGGGTTCGGATGCGGCTCTATAGAGTCTGCACTTCATCAACTGATCCCCAGTCCAGCCCCTTATTAATCCATGATGCAAGCTATAACGGAGGGCCAGAACGGAACGCAGGTATAGCGGCCCACTTGGTACCACGGGGTTCTGTGATATAAAACCACTCCCACTGCCATTGGTTGGAAGTTTCGGTGAAAGAGCCTTTTGGCTAGTGAGTACTGGTAAGCTTGCTCACTACATCACAGCCGCACTCTGTTTGTTTCCCGTCGACCACCTTCGGTGTCACACTGAAGTTCTTGAGCCATAAGCCGAAGTGTGGGGGAATTCGGAATAAGGCCTCACACGTAATGATAAACGCCGAGACGTGGAGGAAAGAATCTGGGGCTAGATCGTGGAAATCTAGTCTGTAATAAAACATGAGCCCCCGGATGAAGGGGTGAAGAGCAAACCCTAGCCCTCGGAAGAAGTGAGAAATGAATACGACCCTCTCACCGGATCTGGGAGTCAGAATAACCTGTCCTTGAGCAGGAAGCCTGTGGGGGATCTCCGCGGTCAGGTATCTGGCCGCCCGAAGCTTCGCAATGTCCTCCTCTATGACGGAGGAAGCCACCCATCGGCCCTGAGGGCTGGGTCCGGACATGATTGGAAGCTTGGGGCAATGAAATTGAACCTTGGACGCTAGAACTCGAGGTTGGAAGGGCTGAGGAGAGGTTTGGCGTAAAAAGAGACGGCCCTTGGCTCCTTTATAAAGGCAACGGGTATCGAACGCCTCCTCCTAAGCCTGAAAGCCTGCCTATTCCTAAGGAATCTTTCCAATGGAACGGTTGGGTTACCCACGCCTGTATTGATGAGAATCCCGCAATAAGGGGGCACGATCTCTGCTTTGACAAGACGTGCCAATGGAAACCGCACCTCGAAACGCGGAACGGCAGACGAAAACGGTTCGAAATAATGACCGGGCAGGCGTGATGTCATCTTGCGAAAAGTTGTCAGCGGATGGGACTCATGAAATATTATACTCTCTACGGCTGTGTGTGTGATACTTGTGTTGCATATCCGAACACGTTTGCTGCGTCTGAAGACTATCTTGGAGTATTCGGGAAGGAGAACCCGCCTTGCAATACCGAAGACAATCTACGCACCGGACACCTCGTCATTGAAGCCTGGTTCAGGGGCTACTGAGGGAGTCCTGGACTAAGGGGTCCTCGGGCGTCCGGCCTATTAGCCTTGGGCCGGACTGATGGGCTGTGAAGATATGAAGACCGAAGACTCTCACTCGTGTCCGGATAGGACTCTCCTTAGCATGGAAGGCAAGCTTGGCGATCAAATATGAAGATTCCCTTCTCTGTAACCGACCTTGTACAACCCTAGTCCCCTCCGGTGTCTATATAAACCGGAGGGCTTAGTCCGAAAAGGGAGAGACTCATTACCATAGTCATACAGGCTAGACTTCTAGGGTTTTAGCCATTACGATCTCGTGGTAGATCAACTCTTGTAATACTCATATTCATCAAGATCAATCAAGCAGGAAGTAGGGTATTACCTCCATAGAGAGGGCCCGAACCTGAGTAAACATTGTGTCCCCCGTCTCCTGTTGCCATCGACCTTAGACGCATAGTTCGGGACCCCCTACCCGAGATCCGCCTGTTTTGACACCGACAGTGAACCCCTCTATGATGGTGTCTAGATTGGATTTGGTGGTTCTGGACTCTGCGGCGGCTGGAATTGATTTTCGTCGACTCCCTTAGAGTTTCTGGAATATTGGGGTATTTATAGAGCAAAGAGGCGGTCCGGGGGGCACCCGAGGTGGGCACAACCCACCAGGGCGCGCCCTGGTGGGTTGTGCTCCCCTCGGAGCACCCCCCAGGTGTTTCCTTGGCCCATTGGGTGTCTTCTGGTCCAAAAAAATCTCCATGAAGTTTCGTTGCATTTGGACTCTGTTTGGTATTGATTTCATGCGATGTAAAAAGCATGCAGAAAATAGCAACTGGCACTTGGCACTATGTCAATAGGTTAGTACCAAAAATGATATAAAATGACTATAAAATGATTATAAAATATCCAAGATTGATAATATAACAGCATGGAACAATCAAAATTTATAGATACGTTGGAGACGTATCAGCATCCCCAAGCTTAACTCCTTCTCGTCCTCGAGTAGGTAAGTGATAAAAACAGAATTTTTGATGTGGAATGCTGCCTAACATGTCATCTCATATTCTTTTCTTTATAGCATGGACATTTGGACTTTTATATGGTTCAAAGCAATAGTCTAGTTTTGACATGAGATTTAAATACTCAAGCATATCAACAAGCAACCATGTCTTTCAAAATATCAACGCTAAAATAAGCTATCCCTAGTCCATCATGCTCAATCATTAATCCATTCATGAAACACATTCGTATATTAACTACACCCGATACTCAAGTACGATCATAGTGCCTCCTAGTTGGTGCTTTTATAAGAGAAGATGGAGACTCAAATTCAAAATAAAAATATGCATAAATTAAAAGAAAGGCCCTTCGCAGAGGGAAGTAGGGATTTGTAGAGGTGCCAGAGCTCAAAGCGAAAAATGGAGATAACAATATTTTGAGAGGCATACTTTTCCCACCAACGAAAACGACTTAGAGCTCCCAACACTTTCCATGCTAGATATGTCATAGGCGGTTCCCAAACAGAAAATAAAGTTTATTCCTTTTTCAACCATACTTTCACTTTCCATGGCTAGCCGTATCCACGGTTGCCCTCCATACCAACACTTTCCAAGGAATTTATTATTTGACAACATAAAGTAA
Source organism: Triticum aestivum (assembly GCF_018294505.1). Lineage (NCBI taxonomy): Eukaryota > Viridiplantae > Streptophyta > Magnoliopsida > Poales > Poaceae > Triticum > Triticum aestivum. The sequence continues at coordinate 469,973,235 of NC_057802.1, read as the reverse complement.
ATGCATTTTTTATTTCGGGACTGGGCATCCCTAATACCTTTTCCTTACTCTCGTGCAATGACAAGTGGATAAACACTCATCATGAGAATAACACATCTAGCATGGAAAATATTAGCCACCCCTCACCGCCTTGTTAGCGGTACGAGCACACAAAAGAGAAGTTTATTTTGAAAATTAGAGATGGCACATGAAAATTTGCTTAGAACGGCAAAAGAATACCGCATATAGGTAGGTATAGTGGACTCATGTGGCAAAACTGGTTTAAAGGTTTTTGGATGCACAAGTAGTGATCATACTTAGTGCAAAATGAAGGCTAGCAAAAGATTGAGAAGCGACCAACCAAGAAACGAATAATCTCATAAGCGAGCATTAAGCATAATTAACACCGAATAATGCACCACAAGTAGGATATAATTTCATTGCATAATTATTTACTTTCGTGCTTGCATAGGGAATCACAAACCTTAACACCAATATTCTTACTAAAGCATAATTACTCATCAACATGACTCACATATCACATCATCATATCTCAAAACTATTACAAAGAATCAAGTTTATTTTTGTCCAATTATCTTCATGAAAGTTTTTATTATATCCTTCTTGGATATCTATCACTTTGGGACTAATTTTCATGTGTTGCTTTTGATAAGCTTAAACAAATATAAGTGAAGATCATGAGCATAATATTTCTTTCTCTCAAATTAATTTAAGTGAAGCAAGAGAGAATTTCTTGAAAATTTTACTAACTCTCAAATAAATCTAAGTGAAGCAACAGAGCATTTCTTCAAAAATACTAAAGCACACCGTGCTCAAAAAGATATAAGTGAAGCACTAGAGCAAGTCCATAGGTCATAAAAATTTAAGTGAAGCATAGAGAGCAATTCTAACAAGTCATGATATAATTTTGGCTCTCTCAAATAGGTGTGTCCAGCAAGGAATCAAGACTAAAAACACAAAATAAAACAAGCAAAGACTCTTATCATACAGGACAATCCAAGCAAAACGCATAGTATGTGACGAATAAAAATATAGCTTCGAGTAAAATACCGATGGTCGTTAGAAGAAAGAGGGGATGCCACTCGGGGCATCCCCAAGCTTAGTTGCTTGCTCTCTTTTTGGATAATAGCTTGGGTGCCGGGGCATCCCCAAGCTTAGGCTCTTCTTACTCCTTATTCCTTCATCCATCGTAAGATAACCCAGAACTTGAAAACTTCAATCACACAAAACTCAACAAAACCTTCGTGAGATCCGTTAGTATAAGAAAGCAAATCAATACTATAAGTATTGTAGAAAACCAATTCATATTTTGTTCTTGCATTATAACTACGGTGTTCCAACTTTTCTATGGCAAAAAACTCATCAAATAAAACCATAGAGCCATCAAAACAAGCACACAATGCAAAGAAAACAGAATCTGTCAAAATCATAACAGTCTCTAGCAATCTGGATATTTTGAATACTTCTGAAACTCCAAAAATTCTGAAAAATTAGGACGACCTGAGCAATTTGTATATTAATCTTCTGCAAAAAGAATCAGGGTAAAATCACGTTTCTGTGATTTATGAAAATTATTTTTGTGAGTGCATAAGTTTCTGTTTTTCAGCAAGATCAAACAACTATTACTCAAGAAGATCCTAAAGGCTTTGCTTGGCACAAACATTATATAAAACACAAAAAACACAATCATAACAGTAGCATAATTATGCAAACACTCAAGAACGTAAAGCAAAAGGCAAAAATAAATTTTATTCATTGGGTTGCCTCCCAACAAGCGCTATAGTTTTACGCCCTTAGCTAGGCATAAAGCAAGGATCTAAGTTTTGTCATCCTTCTTCTTAATTTCCTTAGAGGTGTTTTCATCATGGGGTTTTGTAAACACAACATAAAACATATTATCCATAGAAACCTTAGCATTCCTAAGTTGGTTTTCATCATATCCCGTTTGATTTTCCGCAACAATCCAAGAGTGATGTTGATTAACATTATTGAAAACTTGTTGGATTATATCTAAAACATGGACTTCTTTTTTAAGATTCTCATAAAAGATCTTATTATCCCCAAGCAAATGCCTTAGCGCATAATCACTATTGTAAAGAATTTCATCTATCACGGGTTTTTCACGATTCGTACCATAAAAACAAGGAAAAAAAACAGAAACCGGCACTGGGCTCTAGGTCAATAAGTTAGTCTCAAAAACAATATAAAATAGCATATTAATGCATATAAAACATCCAAATAGATAATATAATAGCATGGAACAATAAAAAATTATAGATACGTTGGAGACGTATCAAGCATCCCCAAGCTTAATTCCTGCTCGTCCTCGAGTAGGTAAATGATAAAAACAGAATTTTTGATGTGGAATGCTACCTAACATATTTATCCATGTAATTTTCTTTATTGTGGCATGAATATTCAGATCCATAAGATTCAAAACAAAAGTTTAATATTGACATAAAAACGATAATACTTCAAGCATACTAATAAAGCAATCATGTCTCCTCAAAATAACATGGCTAAAGAAAGTTATCCCTACAAAATCATATAGTCTGGCTATGCTCCATCTTCATCACACAAAGTATTAAATCATGCACAACTCCGGTCTTTTTCAAGCAATTGTTTCATACTTTAGTATTCCCAAACTTTTTAACTTTCACGCAATATCTACCCAAAACTTGAAAACTTCACAACACAAAACTCAACAGAAAACTCATGAGATCCGTTAGTATAAGAAAATAAATCACCACTTTTTGGTACTGTTATGAACTCATTCTTTATTTAACATGGTGTTAAATATACTATATTCCAACTTCTCCATGGTTCATACCCCTCGATACTACCCATAGATTCATCAAAATAAGCAAAGAACACAATAAAAACAGAATTTGTCTAAAACAGAACAGTCTGTAGTAATCAGGAAACTTCGTATACTTCTGTAACTCCAAAAATTCTGAAAAATTAGGACAGCCTGGGAAATTTGTATATCAATCTTTTGTAAAAAATTCAGAATCAGATCACGTTCCTGTAAATTATCAAAATAGTTTTACTATACGTAAAAGTTTCTGTTTTTCAGCAAAATCAAATCAACAATCTTCCAAACTATCCCAAAGGTCTTACTTGGCACAAACACTAAATTAAAACATGAAAACACATCTAACCAGAGGCTAGATGATAAATTTATTTAAAAACAGAAAAGAAACATATTGGGTTGTCTCCCAACAAGCGCTTTTCTTTAAAGCCTTTTAACTAGGCATTGATAATTTTGATGATGCTCACATGAAAGACAAGAATTGAAGCACAAAGAGAGCATCATAAAACACGTGACAAACGTATTTAAGTCTAACATACTTCCTATGCATAGGAATTTTATAAGAAAACAAATTATCAAAACAAGCAAATGTTGGGGAACGTAGTAATTTCAAAAAAAATCCTACGCAGACGCAAGATCATGGTGATGCATAGCAACGAGAGGGGAGAGTGTTGTCAACGTACCCTCGTAGACCGTAAACGGAAGCGTTTATCAACGCGGTTGATGTAGTCATACACCTTCACGATCCGTCCCGATCAAGTACCAAACGTACGGCACCTCCGCGTTCAGCACACGTTCAGCTTGATGACGTCCTCGCCTTCTTGATCCAGCAAGAGGGGCGAAGTAGTAGATGAGTTCCGGCAGCACGCCGGTTTGGTGACGGTGTTGGTGAAGAACAATCTCCGAAGGGCTTCGCCTAAGCACTACGAAAACTATGACGGAGGATAAACTAGAGGGGACGGGGTTGCCGACACACGAATTGGTGTTTCTTGATGTGTCTTGGGTGCTAGCCCTACCCCTCTATTTATATGTTGAGCCCTGGAGTCGAAACTTGGAGTAAAAGCCTCCTCAAAGTCCGTTTTGCCCGAAAGGCAAGAGTCCTTCTCGGACTCCAGGGCTAGACGCCAGGGTTCCCGGCGTCTACCCCCTAGACGCCACGTTCCTGGCGTCTAGCCTCTGGTCTCCGCAAAACTTCCTTTTGCACTTTCCAAAAGCCTCGTGGGCTTTCCCCTTTGGCCCAAATAAAGTGTTCTCGTACCCAAACATTTCGGGAAACATCCGGAACCCCTTCCGATGGATTCCGGAACCCTTCCGGAGACCAAACACTATTATCCCATATATCAATCTTTATCTCGGAACCATTCTGGAGTTCCTTGTCATGTCCGTGATCTTATCCGGAACTCCGAACAACATTCGGTTACCAACATACATAACTCATAAATACTATATCGTCAACGAACGTTAAGCGTGCGGACCCTACGGGTTCGAGAACTATGTAGACAAGACCGAGACATCTCTCATCAAAACCACAACGATAGTTCGTCAAGTTAGTGTTGTTTTAACCTTCTCAAGGACCGGGCGTAGCCACACTCGGTTCAACTAAACTTGGACAAACTGACACCCGCCAGCCACCTATGTGCAAAGCGCGTCGGTAGAACCGGTCTCGCGTAAGCGTATGCGTAATGTCGGTCCGGGCCGCTTCATCCAACAATGCCGCCGAACCAAAGTATGACATGCTGGTAAGCATTATGACTTGTATCACCCACAACTCACTTGTGTTCTACTCGTGCATATAACATCTACGCATAAAACCTGGCTCGGATGCCACTGTTGGGGATAGTAGTAATTTCAAAAAAATTCCTACGCACACGCAAGATCATGGTGATGCATAGAAACGAGAGGGGAGAGTGTTGTCCACGTACCCTCGTAGACCGTAAACGGAAGTGTTTATCAACGCGGTTGATGTAGTCATACACCTTCACGATCCGTCCCGATCAAGTACCGAACATACGGCACCTCCGCGTTCAGCACACGTTCAGCTCGATGACGTCCTCGCCTTCTTGATCCAGCAAGAGAGGCGAAGTAGTAGATGAGTTCCGGCAGCACGACGGGGTGGTGACGGTGTTGGTGAAGAACAATCTCCGCAGGGCTTCGCCTAAGCACTACGAAAACTATGACGGGGGATAAACTAGAGGGGACGGGGTTGCTGGCACACGAATTGGTGTTTCTTGATGTGTCTTGGGTGCTAGCCCTACCCCTCTATTTATATGTTGAGCCCTGGGGTCGAAACTTGGAGTAAAAGCCTCCTCAAAGTTGGTTTTGCCCGAAAGGCAAGAGTCCTTCTCGGACTCCAGGGCTAGACGCCAGGGTTCCCGGCGTCTACCCCCTAGACGCCAGGGTTCCTGGCGTCTAGCCTCTGGTCTCCGCAAAACTTCCTTTTGCACTTTCCAAAAGCCTCGTGGGCTTTCCCCTTTGGCCCAAATAAAGTGTTCTCGTACCCAAACGTTTCGGGAAACATCCGGAACCCCTTCCGATGGATTCCGGAACCCTTCCGGAGACCAAACACTATTATCCCATATATCAATCTTTATCTCTGGACCATTCCGGAGTTCCTCGTCATGTCCGTGATCTTATTCGGAACTCCGAACAACATTCCGTTACCAACATACATAACTCATAAATACTATATCGTCAACGAACGTTAAGCGTGCGGACCCTACGGGTTCAAGAACTATGTAGACACGACCGAGACATCTCTCTGGTCAATAACCAATAGCGGAACCTGGATGCCCATATTGGCTCCTACATATTCTACAAAGATCTTTATCGGTCGAACCGCATAACAACATACGTTGTTCCCTTTGTCATCGGTATGTTACTTGCCCGAGGTTCAATCGTCGGTATCTCAATACCTAGTTCAATCTCATTACCGGAAAGTCTCTTTACTCGTTCCGTAATACATCATCCCGCAACTAACTCATTAGTTAGAATGCTTGCAAGGGTTATTGTGATGTGTATTACCGAGTGGGCCCAGAGATACCTCTCCGACAATCGGAGTGACAAATCCTAATCTCAAAATACGCCAACTCAACAAGTACCTTCAGAGACACCTGTAGAGCACCTTTATAATCACCCAGTTACGTTGTGACGTTTGGTAGCACACAAAGTGTTCCTCCGGTAAACGGGAGTTGCATAATCTCATAGTCATAGGAACATGTATAAGTCATGAAGAAAGCAATAGCAACATACTAAACGATCAAGTGCTAAGCTAACAGAATGGGTCAAGTCAATCACATCATTCTCCTAATGATGTGATCCCGTTAATCAAATGACAACTCATGTCTATGGCTAGGAAACATAACCATCTTTGATCAACGAGCTAGTCAAGTAGAGGCATACTAGTGACACTCTGTTTGTCTATGTATTCACACATGTATCATGTTTCCGGTTAATACAATTCTAGCATGAATAATAAACATTTATCATGATATAAGGAAATAAATAATAACTTTATTATTGCCTCTAGGGCATATTTCCTTCAGCAAAACCTAGCATATGCAAGGAAGAAGAATAAAACATAGAAAATCTCAACATGAAGAAAGATAATTTAGTAACATGAAAATTTCTACAACCATATTTTCCTCTCTCATAATAATTACATGTGGGATCATACTCAAATTCAACAACATAGCTATCACAAAACATATTCTCTATATGATCCACATACATGCAAAGTTGACACTCTTCCAAAATGGCGGGATTATCATCAAGTCATGACCTCTCCAAGCCCACTTTTATCAAAAAATTCATAAGATTGAACATTCTCCAAGTATGTTGGATTATTTTTATCTAGAGTTGACACTCTTCCAAACCCACTTTAAATATTATTGCAAACACTATTATCAATCTCATATTCATCATGGGGCTTAAATAAATTTTCAAGATCATAAGAAGAATCACCCTAATCATGATCATTGCAACAAGTAGTGGACGTAGCAAAACTAGCATCCCCAAGCCTAGGTTTTTGCATATTTTTAGCATAATTGACATTAATAGAATTTATAATAACATCATTGCAATCATGCTTTTCATTCAAGGGGCTATCAAGTGTGGGTGCAATAGTAATAATTTCATGTTTAACATAAGGAACTATAGCAAGTTCATCTTCATAAGCATAATTAATATTGGCATCATGGCCATAAGAATAGCAAGCATCATGTTCATCATGGGATATTTCAGTCAGATCAACGGAATCATAATCATCTATAGATTCATGCATGTCATTATTTTCTTCCAAAGCACCGGACATTCGCTCAATAAATTCCTTAACATAGGAATTATGAGCATAGTTTTTATAGCAATTTAAGTATGTCAAAATTTCTAGATTTATAGAGAGTAATATCATACTTTTCAATCAAAGAAGCAACTTCATAAGCACCCTTAAAAGCAACAAATTCTTCAATTTGTTCGATATCATAGTAACTATAAACACCTTTGGCATAAGAGCGTAGGATTTCATTATCATTAAACTCACATAGGTAATGAAAGTGTTTTTTAGGGTTCTCCGAGCAACAAGTATAATCGTAAACTTCACATAGATTCAAATCATAGCATAGCAAATAATTTATTTGATTCCATAAGAGTCCCCCTTTTTCAGACAAACGATGATGCACAAATGAGCATGCTCATCTAATGATTTTCCCTGAACTAAACTAGTTGGGGTTTCAACACGAGCACATATGGATCGAAGATGATCCAAGTAGAAAACTTTAAGTGGATCCATATCAATAGATTTTTAGCAAGCAAATAGAAGGCACATGGAAGCAAAGATAGCAAACGAGCAAAAAAGGCATACGGAATAAGGCAAATAAAAAGGCAATTTTTTGTGTTTTTTTGAAAACATTTTAGAAGGGGGGAGGAAAACGAGAGGCAAATGGCAAATAATGTAATGCAAGAGATGAGAGTTTATGATAGGTAGTTGGTAGGCTTGATGTAGAACCTCCCCGGCAACGACGCCAGAAATTCTTCCTGCTACTTCTTGAGCTTGCGTTTGTTTTTCCCTTGAAGAGGAAAGGGTGATGTGCAAAGTAGAGATAAGTATTTCCCTCAGTTTGAGAACCAAGGTATCAATCCAGTAGGAGGTACACGCAAGTCTCCAATCTATGCACCTGCACAAACAATCAAACACTTGCACCCAACGCGATAAATGGGTTGTCAATCCCTTCACGGTCACTTGCAAGGATAAGATCTGATAGAGATAGATATAAAAGATTACTAAAACGTAAAACAAAACTCAACGATGTATTTTTGGGTTTTTTGGTTTATAGATCTAAAAATATATGATGGAAAATAGACCCGGGGGGCATAGGTTTCACTAGAGGCTTCTCTCTTGAAAGAAAATAATACGGTGGGTGAACAAATTACTGTCGAGCAATTGATAGAAAAGCGCAAAGTTATGACGATATCCAAGGCAATGATTATGAATATAGGCATCACGTCCGTGTCAAGTAGACCGACTCCTGCCTGCATCTACTACTATTACTCCACACATCGACCGACTCCTGCCTGCATCTAGAGTATTAAGTTCAAGAGAATAGAGTGACACTTCAAGTAAGATGACATGATGTAGAGGGATAAACTCGAGAAATATGATGAAAACCCCATCTTTTTACCCTTGATGGCAACAATACGATACGTGCCTCGCTACCCCTACTTTGTCACTTGGTGAGGACACCGCAAGATTAAACCCAAAACTAAGCACATCTCCCAATCCAAGAAGAACCAATCTAGTTGGCCAAACCAAACCGAAAATTCGAAGAGAAATACAAAGATATCAAATCATGCATATAAGAATTCAGAGAAGATTCAAAAAATATTCATAGATAATCTGATCATAAATCCACAATTCATCAGATCTCGACAAACAGACCGCAAAAGAATATTACATCGGATAGATCTCCAAGAACATCGAGGAGAACATTGTATTAAAGATCAAAGAGAAAGAAGAAGCCATCTAGCTACTAGCTTGGACCCGTAGGTCTGAGGTAAACTACTCACGCTTCATCGGAAGGGCAATCGAGTTGATGTAGAAGCCCTCCGTGATCGAATCCCCCTCCGGCAGGGTGCCGGAAAAGGTCCCAATATGGGATCTCACGAGGTCAGAGGCTTGCGGCGGCGGAAAAGTATCTTGGTGGACGCCTCTGTTGGTTTGGGAATATTTGGGAATTTATAGGCCAAGGAACGGGGTCAGGGGGGCCACAAGCCCAGACCCCCCCTAGGGCACGCCCCTGTGGCTTTTCGCCTCCTCGGGGATCTTCTGACTTGGACTCCAAGTCCTCTGGATGTCTTCTGGTCCAAGAAAAATCATCGCGAAAGTTTTATTCCGTTTGGACTCCATTTGATATTCCTTTTCTGTAAAACTCAAAAACAAGGAAAAAATAGAAACTAGCACTGGGCACTAGGTCAATAAGTTAGTCCAAAAAATAATATAAAATAGTGTATTAATGCATATAAAACATCCAAAACAGATAATATAATAGCATGGAACAATCAAAAATTATAGATACGTTGGAGACGTATCAGTAGTATGCCTCGATGCATTGACTGGGAACACAGTGGTCAAACTCCCAGGATGCACGCATCCTTACTACAGCCAGTGCGTCTCACAGTGGTTTGATTACAACGCCATGTGTCCCCTCTGCCGCTCTCGAGTCATCACCCATGTACCTATGGACTAAGGTGAGGGATTTCGCCACCTGGCCCTCTTTTGTCTGAAAGCCCTGCATGCGAACTTAACCAAATTGAGGTACTGAATGTGCATGTTTGGGTGTAAGCTAAATGTGATTATACACCCAGCAAATCAAGTTGTTATAGATACGGATATGACAATGTATATAGAAAACAAGACGGACAACAAATTGCAGTCCAACAGCAAAATGCCATCAGCTACATTGCAGTTACAATCATCAAGTACAAGTTTCACAAAGATTAGTGATGTTCTCACTGTGAGGTTGATGACATGTCATCATGTTTCAGTCATCGTACACTCACCGGTCACAAATTCGGATACAAAATAAGTGATGTTCTCACAGCAAAATACGAGTACTACTAAACAACAATGTCATCATGTTTCAGTCGTCATACAATCACCAAACATAAGTCAAATACATAATAAGTGATGTTCTCACTGTAAAATACTAAAAATAACTTTATTAGGTTTCAGTCATCATACAATCAGCAAACACACATTCACATAGATAATAAGTCGTCTTCTCAGAGCAAAATACGACAAAAGCAATGGGTGCACTAGTGCGAATGAAGACGGGCTCATGGAGGAACGCGGATGCGTGCGAGGAGGCACGGTGGGGTGTGGGTGTCGGTCACGCAACGATGCGGATCTTAGTAGTCTCAGTGGGTCATCACCGGCACCAGTGCGGGAGAAGTAGCGTCGCCTCCCTGCATGTTGGCAGCGCCGGGAAGCGAGGAGTGTGAGGTGATATTGGGCTTGGCCTGGGGGTGGAAAACCTATGAGATTTGTCTGGCCCTTTGGTCCAATTAAGCTAGATTCAGCCAAAGTATGACCGAATGTGCCAACTTTGAGTCCTATTTTCGTAAACACACATGTCAATATTTTCATCGGGTCTAGCTTTTTTGGTCCGGTCCGATCCACGAGCGGGCCAAAAAAACGCTCAACCCATCTACCCTTATTCCTAGCCCTTCCTCATTGGTCAATTTCGGCTACACCGTAATGCTGACTGCCATCCAATACTGCTCTATCCTCCCCGCTGGTTATGTCATGGTTGACAACAATAGTGGTTGTTGCCTCTGCCTCATTCAAACGCGCCGAGTCTTGGCCTCCTCGACCACTCCAAGCTCAACTACCACAAGGTCTATGCTACTCAAATCCTCTACCCCTCTCTCTAGCATGGCATGCTAGTGAACACAAATGCGACGGATTAAATACTTATGAATATTCCTGACATTGTAATTTTATGCATAGAGAGCATGATCAATTGTTGGGGAATGCAGTATTTCAAAAAATTTACCTACGATCACGCAAGATCTATCTATGTGATGCATAGCAACGAGAGGGGCAGAGCATCTTCATAACCTTGAAGATCGCAAAGCGGAAGCGTTTATCAACGCGGTTGATGTAGTCGTACACCTTCACGATCCGTCCCGATCAAATACTGAACGTACGGCACCTCCGCGTTCAGCACACGTTCAGCTCGATGACGTCCTCGCCTTCTTGATCCAGCAAGAGGGGCGAAGTAGTAGATGAGTTCCGGCAGCACAACGGCTTGGTGACGGTGTTGGTGAAGAACAATCTTCACAGGGCTTCGCCTAAGCACTACGAAAACTATGACGGAGGATAAACTAGAGGGGACGGGGTTGCCGGCACACGGCTTGGTGTTTCTTAATGTGTCTTTGGTGCTAGCCCTGCCCCTCTATTTATATGTTGAGCCCTGGGGTCGAAACTTGGAGTAAAAGCCTCCTTCAAGTCGGTTTTTCCCGAAAGGCAAGAGTCCTTTTCGGACTCCAGGGCTAGGCGCCAGGGTTCCCGGTGTCTACCCCTAGATGCCAGGGTTCCTGGCGTCTAGCCTCTGGTCTCCGAAAAACTTCCTTTTGCACTTTCCAAAAGCCTCGTGGGCTTTCCCCCTTTGGCCCAAATAAAGTGTTCTCGTATCCAAACATTTCGAGAAACATCTGGAACCCTTCCGGAGACCAAACACTATTATCCCATATATCAAACTTTATCTCCGGACCATTCCGGAGTTCCTCGTCATGTCCGTGATCTCATCCGGGACTCCGAACAACATTCGGTCACCAACATACATAACTCATATAATACTATATCGTCAATGAACGTTAAGCGTGCGGACCCTACGGGTTCGAGAACCATGTAGACATGACCGAGACACCTCTCTGGTCAATAACCAATAGTGGAACCTAGATGCCCATATTGGCTCCTACATATTCTACGAAGATCTTTATCGGTCGAACCGCATAACAACATACGTTGTTCCCTTTGTCACTGGTATGTTACTTGCCCGAGATTCGATCATCGGTATCTCAATACCTAGTTCAATATTGTTACCGGCAAGTCTCTTTACTCGTTCCGTAAAGCATCATCTGGCAACTAACTCATTAGTCACATTGCTTGCAAGGCTTATAGTGATGTGCATTACCGAGAGGGCCCAGAGATACCTCTCCGACAATCAGAGTGACAAATCCTAATCTCGATCTATGCCAACTCAACAAACACCATTGGAGACACCTGTAGAGCACCTTTATAATCACCCAGTTACGTTGTGACGTTTGGTAGCACACAAAGTGTTCCTCCGGTATTCGGGAGTTGCATAATCTCATAGTCATAGGAACATGTTTAAGTCATGAAGAAAGCAATAGCAAATAAACTAAACGATCAAGTGATGGGCTAACGAAATGGGTCAAGTCAATCACATCATTCTCTAATGATGTGATCCCGTTAATCAAATGACAACTCATGTCTATGGCTAGGAAACTCGACCATTTTTTATTCAATGAGCTAGTCAAGTAGAGGCATACTAGTGACACTCTGTTTGTCTATGTATTCACACATGTACTAAGTTTCCGGTTAATACAATTCTAGCATGAATAATAAACATTTATCATGATATAAGGAAATATAAATAAGAACTTTATTATTGCCTCTAGGGCATATTTCCTTCAGTCTCCCACTTGCACTAGAGTCAATAATCTAGATTACACAGTAATGATTCTAACACCCATGGAGTCTTGGTGCTGATCATGTGTTTGCTCGTGAGAGAGGCTTAGTCAACGGGTCTGCAACATTCAGATCCGTATGTATCTTGCAAATCTCTATGTCTCCCTCCTTGACTTGATCGCGGATGGAATTGAACCGTCTCTTGACGTGCTTGGTTCTCTTGTGAAATTTGGATTCCTTTGCCAAGGCAATTGCACTAGTATTGTCACAAAAGATTTTCATTGGACCCAATGCACTAGGTATGACACCTAGATCGGATATGAACTCCTTCATCCAGACTCCTTCATTTGCTCCTTCCGAAGCAGCTATGTACTCCGCTTCACGCGTAGATCACGCCACGACGCTTTGCTTACAACTACACCAACTGACAGCTCCACCGTTCAATATAAACACGTATCCGGTTTGTGACTTAGAGTCATCCGGATCAGTGTCAAAGCTTGCATCGACGTAACCATTTACGACGAGCTCTTTGTCACCTCCATAAACGAGAAACATATCCTTAGTCCTTTTCAGGTATTTCAGGGTGTTCTTGACCGTTGTCCAGTGATCCACTCCTGGATTACTTTGTGAAGGAAATATGCCCTAGAGGCAATAATAAAGTTATTATTTATTTCCTTATATCATGATAAATGTTTATTATTCATGCTAGAATTGTATTAACCGGAAACATGATACATGTGTGAATACATAGACAAACAGAGTGTCACTAGTATGCCTCTACTTGACTAGCTCGTTGATCAATGATGGTTATGTTTCCTAGCCATAGACAAAGAGTTGTCATTTGATTAACAGGATCACATCATTAGGAGAATGATGTGATTGACTTGACCCATTCCGTTAGCTTAGCACTTGATCGTTTAGTATGTTGCTATTGCTTTCTTGATGACTTATGCAAGTTCCTATGACTATGAGATTATGCAACTCCCTTTTACCGGAGGAACACTTTGTGTGCTACCAAACGTCACAACGTAACTGGGTGATTATAAAGGTGGTCTACAGGTGTCTGCGAAGGTACTTGTTGGGTTGGCGTATTTCGAGATTAGGATTTGTCGCTCCGATTGTCGGAGAGGTATCTCTAGGCCCACTCGGTAATGCACATCACTATAAGCCTTGCAAGCATTGCAACTAATGAGTTAGTTGCGGGATGATGTATTACGGAACGAGTAAAGAGACTTTCCGGTAACGAGATTGAACTAGGTATTGAGATACCTACGATCGAATCTCGGGCAAGTAACATACCGATGACAAAGGGAACAACGTATGTTGTTATGCGGTCTGACCGATAAAGATCTTCGTAGAATATGTAGGAGCCAATATGGGCATCCAGGTCCCGCTATTGGTTATTGACAAGAGAGGTGTCTCGGTCATGTCTACATAGTTCTCGAACCCGTAGGGTCCGCACGCTTAAACGTTCGTTGACGATATAGTACTATGAGTTATGTATGTTGGTGACCGAATGTTGTTCGGAGTTTTGGATGAGATCACGGATATGACGAGGAACTCCGGAATGGTCCGGAAGTAAAGATTGATATGTGGATAGTAGTGTTTGATCTCCGGAAAGGTTCCAGAATCCATCGGAAGGGGTTCCGGATGTTTCCCGAAATGTTTGGGCACGAGAACACTTTATCTGGGCCAAAGGGGAAAGCCCACGAGGTTTTTGGAAAGCGCAAAAGGAAGTTTTGTGGAGTCCAGGGGCCAGACGCCAGGGTCCCTGGCGTCTGGGTCCAGACGCCGGGAACCCTGGCGTCTGGCCGTGGAGTCCGAGAAGGACTCTTGCCTTTCGGGTGAAACCGACTTTGTGGAGGCTTTTCCTCCAAGTTTCAACCCCAAGGCTCAACATATAAATAGAGGGGTAGGGCTAGCACCCAAGACACATCAAGAAACACCAAGCTGTGTGCCGGCAACCCCGTCCCCTCTAGTTTATCCTTCGTCATAGTTTTCGTAGTGCTTAGGCGAAGCCCTGCGAAGATTGTTCTTCACCAACACCGTCACCATGCCGTCGTGCTGCCGGAACTCATCTACTACTCCGCCCCTCTTGCTGGATCAAGAAGGCGAGGACGTCACCGAGCCGAACGTGTGCAGAACTCGGAGGTGTCGTGCTTTCGGTACTTGGATCGCTCGGATCGTGAAGACGTACGACTACATCAACCGTGTTGATATAACGCTTCCGCTTACGGTCTACGAGGGTACGTAGACAACACTCTCCCCTCTCGTTGCTATGCATCACCATGATCTTGCGTGTGCGTAGGATTTTTTTTGAAATTACTACGTTCCCCAACAATGGTATCAGATCCTGGTTTTATGCGTAGATGTCATATGCACGAGTAGAACACAAGTGAGTTGTGGGTGATATAAGTCATACTGCTTACCTGCATGTCATACTTTGGTTCGGCGGTATTGTTGGATGAAGCGGCCTGGACCGACATTACGCGTACGCTTACGCGAGACTGGTTCTACCGATGTGCTTTGCACACAGGTGGCTGGCGGGTGTCATTTTCTCCAACTTTAGTTGAACCGAGTGTGGCTACGCCCGGTCCTTGAGAAGGTTAAAACAGCACTAACTTGACGAACTATCGTTGTGATTTTGATGCGTAGGTAAGAACGATTCTTGCTAAGCCCGTAGCAGCCATGTAAAACTTGCAACAACAAAGTAGAGGACGTCTAACTTGTTTTTGCAGGGCATGTTGTGATGTGATATGGTCAAGACATGATGCTAAATTTTATTGTATGAGATGATCATGTTTTGTAACCAAGTTATCGGCAACTGGCAGGAGCCATATGGTTGTCGCTTTATTATATGCAATGCAATCGCCCTGTAATGCTTTACTTTATCACTAAGCAATAGCAATAGTCGTAGAAGCATAAGATTGCCGAGACAGCAACGATGCTATCATGGAGATCAAGGTGTCGCGCCGGTGACGATGGTGATCATGACGGTGCTTCGGAGATGGAGATCACAAGCACAAGATGATGATGGCCATATCATATCACTTATATTGATTGCATCTGATGTTTATCTTTTATGCATCTTATCTTGCTTTGATTGACGGTAGCATTATAAGATGGTCTCTCACTAAATTTCAAGGTACAAGTGTTCTCCCTGAGTATGCACCGTTGCGAAAGTTCGTCGTGTCGAGACACCATATGATGATCGGGTGTGATAAGCTCTACGTTCACATACAACGGGTGCAAGCCAGTTTTGCACACGCAGAATACTCGGGTTAAACTTGACGAGCCTAGCATATGCAGATATGGCCTCAGAACACTGAGACCGAAAGGTCGAGCGTGAATCATATAGTAGATATGATCAACATAGTGATGTTCACCATTGAAAACTACTCCATCTCACGTGATGATCGGACATGGTTTAGTTGATATGGATCACGTGATCACTTAGATGATTAGAGGGATGTCTATCTAAGTGGGAGTTCTTAAGTAATATGATTAATTGAACTTTAATTTATCATGAACTTAGTCCTGGTAGTATTGGCATATCTATGTTGTCGATCAATTGCTCGCGTTTAGCTCCCCTGTTTTATTTTTGATATGATCCTAGAGAAAACTAAGTTCAAAGATGTTAGTAGCAATGATACGGATTGGATCCGTGATCTGAGGATTTTCCTCATTGCTGCACAGAAGTATAATGTCCTTGATGCACCGCTAGGTGACAGACCTATTGCAAGAGCAGATGCAGACGTTATGAACGTTTGACAAAAGCTCAGTATGATGACTACTT
Organism: Triticum aestivum; assembly: GCF_018294505.1. Lineage (NCBI taxonomy): Eukaryota > Viridiplantae > Streptophyta > Magnoliopsida > Poales > Poaceae > Triticum > Triticum aestivum. The sequence goes on along the minus strand of NC_057802.1, from coordinate 469,956,921 downwards.
GATAGTTTAGTGCACCATGCTTTACGGCTTAGAACCGGGACTTCAGAAATGTTTTGAACGCCACAGAGCATATAAGATGTTCTAAGAGTTGAAATTGGTATTTCATACTCATTCCCGTGTCGAGAGGTATGAGACCTCTGACAGTACTTTGCCTACAAGATGGAGGAGAATTGCTCAGCTAGTGAGCATATGCTCAGAATGTCTGAGTACTACAATCACTTGAATCAAGTGGGAGTTAATTTTCCAGATAAGATAGTGATTGACAGAGTTCTCTAGTCACTATCACCAAGTTACTAGAACTTCGTGATGAACTATAATATGCAAGGGATAACGGAAATGATTCCCAAGCTCTTCGTGATGCTGAAATCGACGAAGGTAGAAATCAAGAAAAAATCAAGTGTTGATGGTTGACAAGACCACTAGTTTCAAGAAAAGGGCAAAGGGAAGAAGGGAAACTTCAAGAAGAACGGCAAGCGAGTTGCTGCTCAAGTGAAGAAGCCCAAGTCTGGACCTAAGCCTGAGACTGAGTGCTTCTACTGCAAAGGAACTGGTCACTGGAAGCGGAACTGCCCCAAGTATTTGGCGGATAAGAAGGATGGCAAAGTGAACAAAGGTATATTTGATATACATGTTATTGATGTGTACTTTAATAGTGTTTATAGCAACCCCTCAGTATTTGATACTAGTTCAGTTGCTAAGATTAGTAACTCGAAACAGGAGTTGCAGAATGAACAGAGACTAGTTAAGGGTGAAGTGACGATGTGTGTTGGAAGTGGTTCCAAGATTGATATGATCATCATCGCACACTCCCTATACTTTCGGGATTAGTGTTGAACCTAAATAAGTGTTATTTGGTGTTTGCGTTGAGCATGAATATGATTTGATCATGTTTATTGCAAAACGGTTATTCATTTAAGATAGAGAATAATTGTTGTTCTGTTTACATGAATAAAACCTTATATGGTTACACACCCAATGAAAATGGTTCGTTGGATCTCGATCATAGTGATACACATATTCATAATATTGAAACCAAAAGATGCAAAGTTAATTATGATAGTGCAACTTATTTGTGGCACTGTCGTTTAAGTCATATTGGTGTAAAGCGCATGAAGAAACTCCATCCTGATGGGCTTTTGGAATCACTTGATTATGAATCACTTGATGCTTGCGAACCATGCCTTATGGGCAAGATGACTAAGACTCCGTTCTCCGGAACAATGGAGCGAGCAACAGACTTATTGGAAATAATACATACTGATGTATGCGATCCGATGAGTGTTGAGGCTCGTGGCAGGTATCATTATTTCTGACCTTCACAGATGATTTGAGCAGATATGGGCATATCTACTTGATGAAACATAAGTCTGAAACATTTGAAAAGTTCAAAGAATTTCAGAGTGAAATGGAAAATCATCGTGACAATAAAATAAGGTTTCTACGGTCTAATCGCGGAGACAAAATATTTGAGCTACGAGTTTGGTCTTCAAATTAAAACAATGTGGAATAGTTTCACAAATTCGTGCCACCTGGAACACCACAACATAATGGTGTGTCCGAACGTCATAACCGTACTTTATTGGATATAGTGCAATCTATGATGTTTCTTACCGATTTACCACTATAGTTTTGGGGTTATGCATTAGAGACAGCTGTATTCACGTTAAAAAAGGGCACCACCTGAATCCATTGAGACGACACCGTATGAACTGAGGTTTAGCAAGAAACCTAAGTTGTCGTTTCTTAAAGTTTGGGGCGGCGATGCTTATGTGAAAAAGTTTCAAACTGATAAGCTCGGACCCAAATCGGAGAAGCGCATCTTCATAGGATACCCAAACGAAATTGTTGGGTACACCTTCTATCACAGATCCGAAGGCAAATTCGTTGCCAAGAATGGATCCTTTCTAGAGAAGGAGTTTCTCGTGAAAGAAGTGAGTGGGAGGAAAGTAGAACTTGATGAGGTAACTGTACCTGCTCCCTTATTGGAAAGTAGTTCATCACAGAAATCTGTTCCTGTGACTCCTACACCAATTAGTGAGGAAGCTAATGATGATGATCATGTAACTTCAGATCAAGTTACTACCGAACCTCGTAGGTCAACCAGAGTGAGATCCGCACCAGAGTGGTACGGTAATCCTGTTCTGGAGGTTATGTTACTAGACCATGACGAACTACGAACTATGAAGAAGCGATGGTGAGCCCGGATTCCACAAAATGGCTTGAGGCCATGAAATCTGAGATGGGATCCATGTATGAGAACAAAGTGTGGACTTTGGTTGACTTGCCCGATGATCGGCAAGCCATTGAGAATAAATGGATCTTCAAGAGGAAGACGGACGCTGATAGTAGTGTTACTATCTACAAAGCTAGAATTGTCGCAAAAGGTTTTCGACAAGTTCAAGGTGTTGACTACGATGAGAGTTTCTCACTCGTATCTATGCTTAAGTCTGTCTGAATCATGTTAGCAATTGCCGCATTTTATGAAATCTGGCAAATGGATAAACAAAACTGCATTCCTTAATGGATTTATTAAAGAAGAGTTGTATATGATGCAACCAGAAGGTTTTGTCGATCCTAAAGGTGTTAACAAAATGTGCAAGCTCCAGCGATCCATCTATGGACTGGTGCAAGCATCTCGGAGTTGGAATATACGCTTTGATGAGTTGATCAAAGCATATAGTTTTATACAAACTTGCGGTGAAGCCTGTATTTACAAGAAAGTGAGTGGGAGCACTACAACATTTCTGGTAAGTATATGTGAATGACATATTGTTGATCGGAAATAATGTAGAATTATTCTGCAAAGCATAAAGGAGTGTTTGAAAGGAGTTTTTCAAAGAAAGACCTCGGTGAAGCTGCTTACATATTGGGCATCAAGATCTATAGAGATAGATCAAAACGCTTGATAAGTTTTTTCAATGAGTACATACCTTGACAAGATTTTGAAGTAGTTCAAAATGGAACAGTCAAAGAAAGAGTTCTTGCCTGTGTTACAAGGTGTGAAATTGAGTAAGACTCAAAGCCCGACCACGGCAGAAGATAGAAAGAGAATGAAAGTCATTCCCTATGCCTCAGCCATAGGTTCTATAAAGTGTGCCATGCTATGTACCAGATCTATTGTATACCCTACACTGATTTTGGCAAGGGAGTACAATAGTGATCTAGGAGTAGATCACTGGACAGCGGTCAAAATTATCCTTAGTGGAATAAGGATATGTTTCTCGATTATGGAGGTGACAAAAGGTTCGTCGTAAAAGGGTTACGTCGATACAAGTTTTGGCACTGATCCAGATGACTCTAAGTCTTCATCTGGATACATATTGAAAGTGGGAGCAATTAGCTAAAGTAGCTCCGTGCAGAGCATTGTAGACATAGAAATTTGCAAAATACATACGGATCTGAATATGGCAGACCCGTTGACTAAACTTCTCTCACAAGCAAAACATGATCACACCTTAGTACTCTTTGGGTGTTAATCACATAGCGATGTGAACTTGATTATTGACTCTAGTAAACCCTTTGGGTGTTGGTCACATGACGATGTGAACTATGGGTGTTAATCACATGGTGATGTGAACTATTGATGTTAAATCACATGGCAATGTGATCTAGATTATTGACTCTAGTGCAAGTGGGAGACTGAAGGAAATATGCCCTAGAGGCAATAATAAAGTTATTATTTATTTCCTTATATCATGATAAATGTTTATTATTCATGCTAGAATTGTATTAACCGGAAACATGATACATGTGTGAATACATAGACAAACAGAGTGTCACTGGTATGCCTCTACTTGACTAGCTCGTTGATCAAAGATGGTTATGTTTCCTAGCCATAGACAAAGAGTTGTCATTTGATTAACGGGATCACATCATTAGGAGAATGATGTGATTGACTTGACCCATTCCGTTAGCTTAGCACTTGATCGTTTAGTATGTTGCTATTGCTTTCTTCATGACTTATACATGTTCCTATGACTATGAGATTATGCAACTCCCTTTTACCGGAGGAACACTTTGTGTGCTACCAAACGTCACAACGTAACTGGGTGATTATAAAGGTGCTCTACAGGTGTCTCCGAAGGTACTTGTTGGGTTGGCGTATTTCGAGATTAGGATTTGTCACTCCGATTGTCGGAGAGGTATCTCTGGGCCCACTCGGTAATGCACATCACTATAAGCCTTGCAAGCATTGCAACTAATGAGTTAGTTGCGGGATGATGTATTACGGAACGAGTAAAGAGACTTGCCGGTAACGAGATTGAACTAGGTATTGAGATACCTACGATCGAATCTCGGGCAAGTAACATACCGATGACAAAGGGAACAACGTATGTTGTTATGCGGTCTGACCGATAAAGATCTTCGTAGAATATGTAGGAGCCAATATGGACATCCAGGTCCCGCTATTGGTTATTGACAAGAGAGGTGTCTCGGTCATGTATACATAGTTCTCGAACCCGTAGGGTCCGCACGCTTAACGTTCGTTGACGATATAGTACTATGAGTTATGTATGTTGGTGACCGAATGTTGTTCGGAGTTTTGGATGAGATCACGGATATGACGAGGAACTCTGGAATGGTCCGGAGTAAAGATTCATATGTTGATAGTTGTGTTTGATCTCCGGAAAGGTTCCGGAATCCATCGGAAGGGGTTCCGGATGTTTCCCGAAATGTTTGGGCACGAGAACACTTTATCTGGGCCAAAGGGGAAAGCCCACGAGGTTTTTGGAAAGCACAAAAGGAAGTTTTGCGGAGTCCAGGGGCCAGACATCAGGGTCCCTGGCGTCTGGCCCTGGAGTCCGAGAAGGACTCTTGCCTTTCGGGTGAAACCGACTTGTGGAGGCTTTTACTCCAAGTTTCGACCCCAAGGCTCAACATATAAATAGAGGGGTAGGTCTAGCACCCAAGACAGATCAAGAAACACCAAGCCATGTGCTGGCAACCCCGTCCCCTCTAGTTTATCCTCCGTCATAGTTTTCGTAGTGCTTAGGCGAAGCCCTGCGAAGATTGTTCTTCACCAACACCGTCACCACTCCGTCGTGCTGCCGGAACTCATCTACTACTTCGCCCCTCTTACTGGATCGAGAAGGCGAGGACGTCACCGAGCCGAACGTGTGCAGAACTCGGAGGTGCCGTGCTTTCGGTACTTGGATCGGTCGGATCGTGAAGACGTGCGACTACATCAACCGCGTTAATATAACGCTTCCGCTTACGGTCTACGAGGGTACGTAGACAACACTCTCCCCTCTCGTTGTTATGCATCACCATGATCTTGCGTGTGCATAGGATATTTTTTGAAATTACTACGTTCTCCAACACTTTGGTACCTCCCTGCTAAACTGATAGCAAGGAACACATCAGGTCTGGTACACAGCATTGCATATATGATAGAACCTATGGCTGAAGCATAGGGAATGACCTTCATTTTCTCTCTATCTTCTGCAGTGGTCGGGCATTGAGTCTGACTCAACTTCACACCTTGTAACATAGGCAAGAACCCTTTCTTTGCTTGATCCATTTTGAACTTTTTCAAAACTTTATCAAGGTATGTGCTTTGTGAAAGTCCAATTAAGCGTCTTGATCTATCTCTATAGATCTTGATGCCCAATATATAAGCAGCTTCACCGAGGTCTTTCATTGAAAAACTCTTATTCAAGTATCCTTTTATGCTATCCAGAAATTCTATATCATTTCCAATCAACAATATGTCATCCACATATAATATTAGAAATGCTACAGAGCCCCACTCACTTTCTTGTAAATACAGGCTTCTCCAAAAGTCTGTATAAAACCATATGCTTTGATCACACTATCAAAACGTTTATTCCAACTCCGAGATGCTTGCACCAGTCCATAAATGGATCGCTGGAGCTTGCACACTTTGTCAGCATCCTTTGGATCGATAAAACCTTCAGGTTGCATCATATACAACTCTTCTTCCAGAAATCCATTCAGGAATGCAGTCTTTACATCCATTTGCCAAATTCATAATCATAAAATGTAGCAATTGCTAACATGATTCGGATGGACTTAAGCATCGCTACGGGTGAGAAGGTCTCATCGTAGTCAACTCCTTGAACTTGTCAAAAACCTTTCGCAACAAGTCAAGCTTTGTAGACAGTAACTTTACTGTCAGCGTCAGTCTTCTTCTTGAAGATCCATTTATTCTCGATGGCTTGCTGATCATCGGGCAAGTCAACCAAAGTCCACACTCTGTTCTCATACATGGATCCCATCTCAGATTTCATGGCCTCAAGCCATTTCGCGGAATCTGGGCTCATCATCGCTTCCTCATAGTTTGTAGGTTCGTCATGGTCAAGTAACATGACCTCCACAACAGGATTACCGTACCACTCTGGTGCGGATCTTACTCTAGTTGACCTACGAGGTTCGGTAGTAACTTGATCTGAAGTTCTATGATCATCATCATTAGCTTCCTCACTAATTGGTGTAGGAGTCACAGGAACAGATTTCTGTGATGAACTACTTTCCAGTAAGGGAGCAGGTACAGTTACCTCATCAAGTTCTACTTTCCTCCCACTCACTTCTTTCGAGAGAAACTCCTTCTCTAGAAAGGATCCATTCTTAGCAACAAATGTCTTGCCTTAGGATCTGTGATAGAAGGTGTACCCAACAGTCTCCTTTGGGTATCCTATGAAGACACATTTCTCCAATTTGGGTTCGAGCTTATCAGGTTGAAGCTTTTTCACATAAGCATCGCAGCCCCAAACTTTAAGAAACGACAACTTTGGTTTCTTGCTAAACCACAGTTCATAAGGTGTCGTCTCAACGGATTTAGATGGTGCCCTATTTAACGTGAATGCAACCGTCTCTAAAGCATAACCCCAAAAAGATAGTGGTAAATCAGTAAGAGACATCATAGATCGCACCATATCTAGTAAAGTACGATTACAATGTTCGGACACACCATTACGCTGTGGTGTTCCGGGTGGCGTGAGTTGCGAAAATATTCCGCATTGTTTCAAATGAAGACCAAACTCGTAACTCAAATATTCTCCTCCACGATCAGATCGTAGAAACTTTATTTTCTTGTTACGGTGATTTTCCACTTCACTCTAAAATTCTTTAAACTTTTCAAATGTTTCAGATTTATGTTTCATCAAGTAGATATACCCATATCTGCTCAAATCATTTGTGAAGGTGAGAAAATAACGATACCCGCCGCGAGCCTCAACATTCATTGGACCACATACATCAGTATGTATGATTTCCAACAAATTTGTTGCTCGCTCCATTGTTTCGGAGAATGGAGTTTTAGTTATCTTGCCCATGAGGCATGGTTCGCAAGTACCGAGTGATTCATAATCAAGTGATTCCAAAAGTCCATCAGAATGGAGTTTCTTCATGCGCTTTACACCAATATGACCCAAACGGCAGTGCCACAAATAAGTTGCACTATCATTATCAACTCTGCATCTTTTGGCTTCAACATTATGAATATGTGTGTCACTACTATCGAGATTCAACAAAAATAGACCACTCTTCAAGGGTGCATGACCATAAAAGATATTACTCATATAAATAGAACAACCATTATTCTCTGATTTAAATGAATAACCGTCTCACATCAAACAAGATCCAGATATAATGTTCATGCTTAACGCTGGCACCAAATAACAATTATTCAGGTCTAAAACTAATCCCGAAGGTAGATGTAGAGGTAGCGTGCCGACCGCGATCACATCGACTTTGGAACCATTTCCCACGCGCATCGTCACCTCGTCCTTAGCCAATCTTCGCTTAATCCGTAGTCCCCGTTTCGAGTTGCAAATATTAGCAACAGAACCAGTATCAAATACCCAGGTACTACTGCGAGCATTAGTAAGGTACACATCAATAACATGTATATCACATATACCTTTGTTCACCTTGCCATCCTTCTTATCCGCCAAATACTTGGGGCAGTTCCGCTTCCAGTGACCAGTCCCTTTGAAGTAGAAGCACTCAGTCTCAGGCTTAGTTCCAGACTTGGGCTTCTTCACTTGAGCAACAACTTGTTTGCCGTTCTTCTTGAAGTTCCCCTTCTTCCCTTCACCCTTTTTCTTGAAACTGGTGGTCTTGTTGACCATCAACACTTGATGCTCTTTCTTGATTTCTACCTCCGCAGCCTTTAGCATTGCGAAGAGCTCGGGAATTGTCTTATCCATCCCTTGCATATTATAGTTCATCACAAAGCTCTTGTAGCTTGGTGGCAGTGATTGAAGAATTTTGTCAATGACACTATCATCAGGAAGATTAACTCCCAGTTGAATCAAGTGTTTGTTATACCTAGACATTTTGAGTATATGCTCACTGACAGAACTATTCTCCTCCATCTTGCAGCTGTAGAACTTATTGGAGACTTCATATCTCTCAATCCGGGCATTTGCTTGAAATATTAACTTCAACTCCTGGAACATCTCATATGCTCCATGACGTTCAAAACGTCGTTGAAGTCCCGGTTCTAAGCCGTAAAGCATGGCACACTGAACTATCGAGTAGTAATCAGCTTTGCTCTGCCAGACGTTCATAACATCTGGCGTTGCTCCTGCAGCGGGTTTTCACCTAGCGGTGCTTCCAGGATGTAATTCTTCTATGCAGCACTGAGGACAATCCTCAAGTTATGGACCCAGTCCGTGTAGTTGCTACCATCATCTTTCAACTTAGCTTTCTCTAGGAATGCATTAAAATTCAACGGAACAACATCACGGGCCATCTATCTACAACAACATAGACATGCAAAATACTATCAGGTACTAAGTTCATGATAAATTAAAGTTCAATTAATCAAATTACTTAAGAACTCCCACTTAGATAGACATCCCTCTAATCATCTAAGTGATCACGTGATCCATATCAACTAAACCATGTCCGATCATCACGTCAGATGCAGTAGTTTTCAATGGCGAACATCACTATGTTGATCATATCTACTATATGATTCACGCTCGACCTTTCGGTCTCAGTGTTCTGAGGCCATATCTGCATATGCTAGGCTCGTCAAGTTTAACCCGAGTATTCTGCGTGTGCAAAACTGGCTTGCACCCATTGTATGTGAACGTAGAGCTTATCACACCCGATCATCATGTGGTGTCTCGACACGACGAACTTTCGCAACGGTGCATACTCAGGGAGAACACTTGTACCTTGAAATTTAGTGAGAGACCATCTTATAATGCTACCGTCAATCAAAGCAAGATAAGATGCATAAAAGATAAACATCACATGCAATCAATATAAGTGATATGATATGGCCATCATCATCTTGTGCCTTTGATCTCCATTCTCCAAAGCACCGTTATGATCACCATCGTCACCGGCACGACACCTTGATCTCCATCGTAGCATCGTTGTCGTCTCGCCAACTATTGTTTCTACGACTATTCTTACCGCTTAGTGATAAAGTAAAGCAATTACATGGCGATTGCATTTCATACAATAAAGCGACAACCATATGGCTCCTGCCAGCTGCCGATAACTCCGTTACAAAACATGATCATCTCATACAATAAAATTTAGCATCATGTCTTGACCATATCACATCACAACATGCCCTGCAAAAACAAGTTAGACGTCCTCTACTTTGTTGTTGCAAGTTTTACGTGGCTGCTACGGGCTGAGCAAGAACCGTTCTTACCTACGCATCAAAACCACAACGATTTTTCGTCAAGCATGTGCTATTTTAACCTTCAACAAGGACCGGGCGTAGCCACACTCGATTCAACTAAAGTTGGAGAAACTGACACCCACCAGCCACCTGTGTGCGAAGCACGTCGGTAGAACCAGTCTCGCGTAAGCGTACGCGTAATGTCGGTCCGGGCCGCTTCATCCAACAATACCGTTGAATCAAAGTATGGCATGCTGGTAAGCAGTATGACTATTATCGCCCACAACTCACTTGTGTTCTACTCGTGCATAAAACATCTACGCATAGACCTGGCTCTGATACCATCGTTGGAGAATGCATTATTTCAAAAATTTTACCTATGATCACGAATCTATGTGATGCATAGCAACGAGAGGGGGAGAGCATCTTCATACCCTTCAAGATCGCAAAGCGGAAGCGTTTATCAACGTGGTTGATGTAGTCGTACACCTTCACGATCTGTCCCGATCAAGTAACGAACATACGGCACCTCCGCATTTAGCACACATTCAGCTTGATGACGTCCTCGCCTTCTTCATCCAGCAAGAGGGGCGAAGTAGTAGATGAGTTCTGGCAACACGACGGTGTGGTGACGGTGTTGGTGAAGAACAATCTTCGCAGGGCTTCGCCTAAGCACTGCGAAAACTATGACGGAGGATAAACTAGAGGGGACGGAGTTGCCGGCACACGGCTTGATGTTTCTTGATGTGTCTTTGGTGCTAGCCCTGCCCCTCTATTTATATGTTGAGCCCTGGAGTCGAAACTTGGAGTAAAAGCCTCCTCCAAGTCGGTTTTGCCCGAAAGGCAAGAGTCCTTCTCGGACTCCAGGGCTAGACGTCAGGGTTCCCGACGTCTACCCCCTAGACGCCAGGGTTCCTGGCGTCTAGCCTCTGGTCTCCGCAAAACTTTCTTTTGCACTTTCCAAAAGCCTCGTGGGCTTTCCCCTTTGGCCCAAATAAAGTGTTCTCGTATCCAAACATTTCGGGAAACGTCCGGAACCCCTTCCGGAGACCAAACACTATTATCCCATATATCAAACTTTATCTCCGGACCATTCCGGAGTTCCTCGTCATGTCCGTGATCTCATCCGGGACTCCGAACAACATTCGGTCACCAACATACATAACTCATATAATACTATATCATCAACGAACGTTAAGCGTGCGGACCCTACGGGTTCGAGAACTATGTAGACATGACCGAGACACCTCTCTGGTCAATAACCAATAGCGGAACCTGGATGCCCATATTGGCTCCTACATATTCTACGAAGATCTTTATCGGTCGAACCGCATAACAACAGACGTTGTTCCCTTTGTCATTGGTATGTTACTTGCCCGAGATTCGATCGTCGGTATCTCAATACCTAGTTCAATCTCGTTACCGGCAAGTCTCTTTACTCGTTCCGTAATGCATCATCCGGCAACTAACTCATTAGTCACATTGCTTGCAAGGCTTATAGTGATGTGCATTACCGAGAGGGCCCAGAGATACCTCTCCGACAATCGGAGTGACAAATCCTAATCTCGATCTATGCCAACTCAACAAACACCATCGGAGACACCTGTAGAGCACCTTTATAATCACACAGTTACGTTGTGACGTTTGGTAGCACACAAAGTGTTCCTTGGGTATTCGGGAGTTGCATAATCTCATAGTCATAGGAACATGTATAAGTCATGAAGAAAGCAATAGCAAATAAACTAAACGATCAAGTGCTAGGCTAACGGAATGGGTCAAGTCAATCACATCATTCTCTAATGATGTGATCACGTTAATCAAATGACAACTCATGTCTATGGCTAGGAAACTTAACCATTTTTTATTCAACAAGCTATTCAAGTAGAGGCATACTAGTGACACTCTGTTTGTCTATGTATTCACACATGTACTAAGTTTTCGGTTAATACAATTCTAGCATGAATAATAAACATTTATCATGATATAAGGAAATATAAATAACAAATTTATTATTGCCTCTAGGGCATATTTCCTTCAGTCTCCCACTTGCACTAGAGTCAATAATCTAGATTACACAGTAATGATTCTAACACCCATGGAGTCTTGGTGCTGATCATGTGTTTGCTCGTGAGAGAGGCTTAGTCAACGGGTCTGCAACATTCAGATCCGTATGTATCTTGCAAATCTCTATGTCTCCCTCCTAGACTTGATCGCGGATGGAATTGAACCGTCTCTTGATGTGCTTGGTTCTGTTGTGAAATCTGAATTCCTTTGCCAAGGCAATTGCACCAGTATTGTCACAAAAGATTTTCATTGGACCCGATGCACTAGGTATGACACCTAGATCGGATATGAACTCCTTCTTCCAGACTCCTTCATTTGCTGCTTCCGAAGCAGTTATGTACTCCGCTTCACACGTAGATCCCGCCACAACGCTTTGCTTAGAAACTGCACCAACTGACAGCTCCATCGTTCAATATAAACACGTATGCGGTTTGTGACTTAGAGTCATCCGGATCAGTGTCAAAGCTTGCAAGAACTTTGGTGCTTGCCGCAATGCACATGGAGGCATTCCGCTCACTCCTTTTGCCCCGTGGCAACACACGACGGGTATTATGCCAGTAAAGAGCAAATGTGCACCCCCATGTCAAACCCTATTAGGCGCTCTAAGCGCTCGTTAAAGGGCTATTTACAAACAACACACAGCGCATCCCCTTCCTTCGTTCTAAATGAGCTGGCCCATCAAGCTAGTTTTTTTCTTTTTGGTTCTCTTTTTAGAAATTGTTCTATTTCTTATTTCTGGGTTTCTCATTTTCCTTTCTTGTTGTCTTTTTTCTTTTTCGCATTTTTTTCTATTTTTGTTTTTTAAAATTGATGAATTTTTTCAAAATTGTTCAACTTTATTTCAAAATTGATGAACTTTTTCCAATATTTGATGATATTTTTCAATAAATGAACTATTTTTAAGTTGATGAACTTTTTCAAAATCGTTGATCTTTTTCTAAAATAGATGGTTTTTTTTAATTGAAGAACTTTTTTTTCAAAATTGATTAGTTTTATCAAATTTGAATGAACTTTTTTTCAAATAAATAAACTTTTTTAATATCGATGAACTTTCTTTGAATTTCAGTGAACCTTTTGTTTTTTGCGAACTTTTTTGATATTTTAACATTTTTGAGAAGTCAACCAATTAATGGTTGAAACGGTCAACAGTGATCAGCGAACCGGAAAAAGACGCGAATAGAGCTAGCGAGCCCGTCTTTTTTAGGGCCGGCCCACAAAAGGGGTGCGCGTTGGCGCTATCAACGCTGAAGAGGAGGTCTCCAGGGGAAAATCCTATTCGCCGCTCGCTGCGGCGAATTGTCGAGCAATCGCACAGAGCAGCGAGCGAGCAACAGATATGGGCTCCTTCCAGAAGGTTTTGGGAACCTTCCAGAAGGTTCTCTGAACCGGGTTTTTTCCTGTATCGTTTCTTACTGGTTCTTTTCGGCTTTCTATTGTTTTTTATTTCTCTTTTTTTTTCCTTTTCTGTTTCTTTTCTTTTTTTAGTTTCTGTTTCTTTTATTTATGTTTTTTTTTCACAATTTCACAACTTTGCAAAATTTGTTCGCAAATTAAGAAAAATCTTCGTATTTTCAATTTTTGTTCATGTGTTTCAATAAATGTTCGTAAATTAAGAAAAATCTTTGTATTTTCAAAAATTGTTCGTGGTTGAAATTTTTGTTCGCGAGTTTCGTAAAATATTCCCGTTTCAAAAATTTGTTCAAACATTTCAAATTTTGTTCGGGAGTTTTAAAAATGTTCGCAATATGTTAAACAATGTTTGTGTTTTCAAAAAAAATCACGAGATTGAACCATGTTCCCGTTTGAAATTTTTCACAAATTTCTAATTTTGTTCGCAAATTTAAAAAATGTTCGTGAATTACAGAAAATGTTCCTGTTTTCAAATATTGTTCTCAAGTTCGAAAATGTTCAATTTTTAAAAAAAATAGAGATTCAATTTTTTGGGGGGAGGGGATTTTATAAAATATTTGATTTTTCCAAAAAAAATCTTCCTATTTTTAAAATTTGTCCACAAATTCCAAAATATTTATGTGTTTAAATTTTGTTCATGCATTCAAAAATGTTTTGGGCAATTTTCCTAAAATGTTCGTGTTTTTTCAAAAAATGTTCTTATTTTGAAAATTTGTTCTGAAACTAAAAAAGTTCATGTTTTCATATTTTTTCACAAATTAGAAAAATATTTGGTATATTTCATATAATGTTTTTTTCCCATTTTTGTTCCTATTTTTCGAAAATGTTCGCATTTTCAAAAAATGTACTCATTTTCAATTTTGTTCCTTTTTTTCATTTTTTTTTAATATTTCCTAAGATGTTCAAGTCTTACAAATTTTGTTCGACTTTCAAAATAAATGACTTTTGTGAAAAAGAAAAATTCTGTTCGAAATTTCAAAAAAAAAGATTAAATCTTTTGCTCCCTACAGTTTATATAAACTGAGCTGCCAGATTTAGACAACAAAATTTATGTATTATGGTGGGTAGGGACGTGGTTCACTCACGTTAGATCGTGTGTTCTGTACTACTCATGCACACTTTTTTGGGAGTTCTTTTCTTTAAGTTTTGCCGCTGTACTTTGTGTGTTTAATAGTCACGCTGTTATATTTCCATGTAAGTAGCGGTGGTGCACTGGCTAGCTGCTTGAGCTTTCCTGCTACAGATCTCGGGTTCGATTCCCCCCACAGCACTCTTTGCTTGTTGATTTTTGACGGCGCGTTTTGACGGCTCGTTCAAAGGAAACGCCCGCGCGCGGCCCACAAAGCCCGCCAAGAACGTGCGCCTGTGCGATAGCGCAGCAGTTTGACGCAGAACGCGTCACATAGGACCTCTCGTCTCCAGGAGCTCCTATTATGCGCTGCTGGGGGCACGTAGCGGGCTGGCCCAGTAACCTACTTAAGATACAAAATGCGAAGAAAAAAAAATTCTTATAATTCCATGAGAGAAGCATTTCTCGAACTCCACTCGGAGACAACAACAGCAACGTGCAACAACGAGTAGGCCAAGCTCATCTTGTAGACTACTACCGGGAAAGAGCCTATTTGAGCCTTCTTTTAGTACAACATTAAAAAAAAGTTCAAAAACAAACAAAAAAAATTAAGGAAACAAAAAAAATGTAAATTCAAACAAGTTCACGGATTTGAAAAAAGAGTTCAAAAATTTAAATAAACGTTCACCAATTTTGAAAAACAGTTCACAAAATTGAAAACAAAATCGATTTTCAGAAAAAAAGTTGATCGAATTTGGCAAACCGTTCATCAATTTAAAAAAAATCAATTTCACAAAAAGTTCATTAACATTTTAAAAAGTTTACCTTTTACAAAAAAGTTCACCAATTTTGTAAACTAGTTCATCGATTTTGCTAAAAATATATAATTCATCAATTTTGAAAAAAGTTCATGAAATTTGAAAATGTTGATGAATTTTAAAAAATCATGAGATTCGAAAAAGGGAGCGCCAAGGACTCCACCCCCAAGGGGCATGATCACGATGGGCTGACCAATTCCGATTTTCCAACCCACCCGTTCAGCGCTGAGACTGTTTTTTTTTTTGTTTTTCTTTCTTTCTTTTTCTGTTTTCCTTTTTTTCTCTCTTAGTCAACTCGTGATCTTTTCTGGTATCCAAGAACATTTTATAAAACTCATGAACAATTTTCAATTTGTGAATGGTTTTTGTGAAGTTTTTGAAAATGTGAACATTTTTTCAAATACATGAATACGTTTTAATAGACGAGAACAATTTTCAAATTGATAAGTAGTTTTCGAAATTATAGAAGAAATTTCGAAAACGGAACTTTTTTTAAGTCTGAGAATATGTTTCAAAATTCATGAACGTTTTTTAAACCTGGATTGTTTTTGAAATTCGCAAATATACTTTTTATTTCTGAATATTTGTTGAATCGGAAAATATATTTTTATTTGTTTGTATTTGCTGAGTCGGAAAATATATTTTTTAAATTTGGAAGCAATTTCCCAAATTCGCTGATTTTTTTTTGAATCGTTGCAATTTTTGATATTTCTGATTCTTTTCAAATTCACAACCAGTTTTCCAAATTTGTGAACACGTTTTGAAATTAGAAAGAGTTTTTTAAATTATTAATGTTATGAAATTTGTTATTTTTTGGAAATTTACGACATTTTTAAAATTTGTAAACATCTTTAAAAATTTATGCTTTTAAAATTCAAAACTTTGTTGAAATCATTAAGTTTTTAACGTGTAAAGAAAACGGAAGAAAGAAAACTGAGGCTCCCCACCCAGCACTGAGCTGGTACAAAGCGCGCGTGGCTACGGGGTTACTGTGCTTGCACCGGCGCCGCTATATCTCGCCTTCAGCGACCTGGGCTGGCGACGAGCACGGGAGGCCACAGCCTCTTTTTATGTTTTTTTGACGTTATTTGTTTACTCTTTTGCTTTATTTCTGTACTTTATTTATACTTTATATTACCAAAAATACTGGTCAAAAAACATTTCAAAAAATATGAACGGGTATTCGAAAAATGTTGAACAAGTATTTGAAAAAATGTTGATCATCTATATAAAAATGTTAATTAGACATCAGAAAACAAATGTTGAACAAGTATAAAAAATGTTAATAAAAGTTTTAGCAAATGTTAAATGTATATATAAAAAGCGGTGACCATGTATTAAAAAAGATGCTTTTGTTATCATGTATATAAAAAATGTTAATCAAGCATTTTAAACAATGTTGAACAAGTATGTCAAAAATGTCAATCAGGCATTTGGAAATGTTAAATGTGTACAGAAGAAATGTTGACCATGTATTAAAAAAATAATCAAGCATTTGAAAAATGTTAATCAAACATTTGAAAAATGTTAATCAAGTATTTGAAAAATGTTAAATATGTATAGAAAAAATGTTGACCGTGTATTAAGAAGATAATGTTTTTTTATCATGTATATAAATATGTAAATCAAGCATTTAAGACAAATGTTGAGCAAGTATTTAAAAAATGTTGATCAAACATTTGGAAATGTTAGATGTATATAGAAAAAATGTTGAGCATGTATTAAAAATGGTTAAACTTGCATTTAAAAATTTTAATCAGGAATTTCAAAAAAATGATAAAGTGTATAGAAAAATGCTGACATTTATTTTAAAAAGTGATATTGCATTTAATTTTTTTAACATGTGTATTAGAAAAAGATTGTCTTGACGTATATGAAAAATGTGAAATGAGAGCCAAAAGATACCAAAAAATACAAAAAAAGAAAAAAGGAATAAAAAACAAATCCGGAAAACAAATGCAAAAAATATGGAAAAACAATGAAAACTGATAAAGAAGGAAAGAAGCATAAAAACAATAATGAAAGAAAAGAAAACAGAGAAGAAACGAAAAAAACTGGTGAAAAAAAAGGAAAAGCCTTTGAAAAACTAGGAGAAAGGAAGATAAATATTTAAAAAAGAAAACCTGGAGAAACTAGTGAGAAAACAAGAAAAAAGGAAAAAATAAATCTAGCAAAACGAGCGAAGGAAGCTCAACTAGCGAAGGAACTCGATCGAAAACCAGCCCAGCGAAGGAGCCAAATTGAGCGACCGAACGAAAAAAAAAGCAAAACTGGGCGAACCCTATAACTTTGTGGCAGAGGAAAGCTCTTCAATGAGACAAAAGGGGGAGCAACTAGTTAATGAGCGCTCCTTCAGGAGTCTCGCAACGATCACCGCCACGTGTCGTGCTCTGGGCGCTTCCTCCAGATTTTTTTCCCGCACGTGTTTTTGGCTTTTTAAACTGTTTTCCCCCATTTTTTTACTTTTCGGTTTCTCACCGGTCTTCCTTAGCTTTTGGATAAAAAATTAAATTTCTTTCGCGCAAAAAAGCACTTTTTTTGCTTCCTTGAAAGGCACGGTTTTGCTTCCGCGAAAGACACGCCCGTGCCTCTCGTAAACGAAAAAACGCGTTTTTTTTTCCTTCAGGAGAGGCACGGTTTTGCTTATGCAAGAGACACGGTTTTGCATCCGCGAGAGGCAGGGCCGTGCCTCTCGGAAACGAAAAAATAAACAAGTTTTCTGTTTTTTTCTTCCGTGAGAGGCGCGGTTGTGCTTTCGCAGGAGGCACGACCGTGCCTCTTTCGGAAAGGGAAAAAACTGTACTCCCGGTTTGGTTTTTTCTTCCGGTTTTTTCATGTAAGAACGTTCTTCAAAACCTAGTTTTGAAGATCTCGACGCGAGGAATCCAACGATGAAAACGATTCGATATTTGGACGCACGGTTTAAGAGATAAAACGTTTTGAATAAAAGGATCTACGAAAAAAAGGAAAAACTCCCAGCTTGCGACATGTGGCACACACGCAGCACGACTTGTCACAACCTGAGGAGGTGAAAGTGATCTTTGCAAAAAATACTCCTCAATTAGTGATTTTGACAGAAGGGAGTCTCGCTTAAAGTGAGAAATAATCGCCTGGCCGCCCTATGCGTGAGATAGAGCTCCCGATAATTTGTTTCCCTATATCTCGTGTAATATATAGAGTGTGCGTTGCATGGGTGCTCCTATTCAACGATATATGGACTAAACATGGAGGAACGTGCACCCCTGCTCCCCCCGCATTTTCGGCCGACACATGTGTGGGGAAGGACGCCCCTGTTTTTACTCATTTTCTTCTTCTGCCTTTTCTTCTTTAAAACAAGTCAGGATTTTAAAATGTTCCAAATTTCAAAACAATTTTTGAATTTTTAAAAAATAGTATTAATTTTTTTCATGAATTAAAAAAACCACAATTTCAAAAAACAATTGTGAGTTGCAATAGTGATCACTAAAATTTTAAAAACAAATCGTGATTTTGAAAATGTTCAAAATTGAAAATTGTTCATTTAAAAATTGTTCACGACTTTTAAAAATTTGTTCTTGAATTCGAAAAAATGGTGACATGTTCAATGAATGTTCATAAATACAAAAATTGCTCACAAATTTGTAAAATGTTGATGGATTTCAAAAACGTTTTGTGAATTCACAAGTTTTAAAAAATATCAATGAACTTTAGAAAACTTTTTCAAATTCAAAAAATATTCACGAATTTTAAAAATGGTCACGTGTTTATTTTTGTGAATTCGAAAATTGTTCAGGAATTGCAACAATACACAAATTCAAAAAAATTCACGGGTTTAAAAAATGTTGACAGATTTCATATAATGTTCATGAAATTAAGAAGAAAAAGGAAAAAAGTAAAGAACGAAATAATGAAAAAAGAAAGAAAATATGAAAAAACAGGCAAAAAATGAAAAAAAATAACGGTTCAGGGAGGTCCTAGAGCCTTCCCAAAACCGGTGAAAAAAACCCAGAGTGGGTCGGCCTATACAAAGGACTTGGGGCACGGGAGGGTGCACGCTAGGTCGGTATACAACGACCTACGCGTCAAATAGGAGCCACGACGTAGCACATATATCTCTTATTTGGTGGGTTATGCCAAGCCTACATGATCTATCCGCGACCCAATGAAACGCATGGCAGTACTAGTGGGATTCTCTTAAAGAAAAATATAGAAGTGTTGGTGGGCCCGTGCCCTAGAGCGGAAATTGCATACACCACGACTGTTGTTTTCACAAAAGTCTTAATTTATGGGTTTTTACACAATCATCATCTGTTGACATAATGTGTTGCAGCAAGCTCTAATCCATCATTTTTGCTCCATTGACATGATTCCTAGCTGGTGGGTCCCGCTTGTAAGTGCACGTGTGGCAACAAAAAAACACATTAGTTTGCCAACTATTAAACTGTAAATTTTCTCAAATGTGTGGGTCCAAATGAATTGTTGTTTCCAAGATCGGTATAGAGTATATCTACACTTCTTTTTGCATTTTCAACCCAAATTTTGAATGCTAAAACGGTAAACATCTTGCAAACTTATGGTGGTTTCTACATTTTTATTGTTTCCCTCTTTAGAAGGGTTAGTTTTTTTAAATGTGAAAAGGCTAACTTTGGTTGAACCACTAGCTTATTAAAAAGAGAAAGGCTTCGACATTTGTTCCGGTGGCGTGTGGAGTTTTTATTGGACATATTTTTGGATGTCACAATACTATCGCTCAATGTCCATCTTTATCTCCGTGTCATCTCTTAATCTTTACAGTATGTTTCTGTACGAGAAAATGTCTGGCTGAGCATCAACATCATACATAGTTTCATCTAAAAAACTTTTGCTTACTTTTTGCACGCTAGCCACGACGATATAGGATTATAGGAGGTGGCTTTGGGCCTAAGGGCTCATTTGGTTTCTTCAAACCCCTCGGGGCACCGCCAAATCCTCGGGTGCACAATGCATGGGCCCAGCTAGCCCCGGGTGATCCACCGACGCATTTGGCCGCCCTCCATCCATGTTCTTTTGCCTTAATCCCCACAGCTTCTGGGAGAAAAACCTCGACTCTGGCTTCTCTCTCACACGATCTTCTCTGCCTCTCTCTATTCCCCGCCGCTCATGCAACCGCTTCCTCAAGTAGCTCCGACGAGCTCCTTGTGTATTCCCTTTGTTCATTTGGTGGCGGATTTTCCTTCCCTTTGAAATTATCGAATCTTGCTTTTCTAATTTTGAAATTGTTTTGGTGGCACAGTTTTCCTCCCCTTGCTGCCAAATGTGATAGAAACATGTCCCGTGGTTGGTGGGGACGTGGGGCTGTGAAATTCCCCTTAGGTTTTGTGGGCCTGGACTTTCTTTACCTTGCTACCAAACAAAGCCTAAGTGCATGGCCAACGCTCCAACTTGGAGTGCTGCCGCATAGAAAAAGTTGCTGATGTGGAGAAGGGAGGGGGGAAAGCTAGTGCTCGCAGGGCCGAACAACCTCCTCCAGAGGAGTCGGGTGCCTCATCCTAAAAAGTGAAAGAAAACAACAAAGAAGAACCGATAGTGTGAGAGAGATTTATTTTGCGGTGGTAGCGATAGTGAGAGTGATGATGCATGTCTAGTCTAGATGAAAAAGTAAGAGAGAACAAAAAATGACAAAGGTGTGGTCCGATTAGTTCTGGCTGCTTTGGGGAGCGAAAATTTATATGGTGGTCTCAAGTCTCAACCTACCTGGATGGGGCAGCTAGTACACGCCCCAAGTGAAACAGACAGTGGCTAATAGATCTGATTTTGTTAATCTCGCAGGGAGCTTTCACGGTTAGGTAAAGCTGGTTCCTGCGTGCATCGTGCACCAGCACAAAGAGAAAAAGACATATGAAGCCCGTTTCATCGTCGCACAAAAAAAAAGGGAGAAAAGGTCGTATTATCAGCGAGAGTTTTCGGCGATGCAATAAAGCCATGGACGCAAGCAACCGCGTCCGGCCGGGCCGGCGCCGTTCAGCCGACCCCGTAATCCCCGCCGCACCGCTTGACCAAAACGCCCCGTGCCAACAACTGTAACGGACCAACTTCCGTCGCCCCCGGGTCGCGCCACACCTCTCCAAAAAGTCCAAACCCCGTCGCAAAAAGTCTGCTCTTCTCTCTTCCCCCTCGGCCCCCCTCCCATCCCCCCCTTCTCTCTCCGCTTCGGGCAAAAAAAAAAATCGAAAACCCCCGACTCCGCCGAGCG
>NC_057802.1:469929670-469935364 GCF_018294505.1 Triticum aestivum | reverse complement strand
TCTCTCTCTCTCTCTCTCTCTCTCATGCCCGGTACCCGTCCTCAGCAGCTATTAATTAGCAAAGTGTCTTTGGGTATGGCAATTTAGAAAGCTTCAGCAGCATGATGCATTCGTTTTGTTGGCATTCACTAGTTGCTCGCTGTACTTGGGATGGGGAAATGTTTGGCAATTAGGTTTTCCTTGAAGTACATCTGCAACGCCCAAAAGTGATAGGATCTCAAATTATGAGTAGCGATTGCCTTAAATTGATCAGCATTTGGTGATTGAGGCTGCAGGTTTGACTTGAAATCGCCAGGAGTGAACAATCTGGGACTACAGCTGCTGAATATGTCAGCTCCTTTATAGGATCTGCGCATCAATCCCCTTCATAAAAGGTTGAAAGGAGGGATGCCCTTCAGAATACCATGTGCCAAAGATCTGTCTTGGGCGGAACCATTTATAGCTTGAGATAGTGTAAGGCAATCAGTTTCAGCAATAGCTGCTGGTTATCCATTGAGCCGTTAGCTGAAATCCTTCTATGCACGCTCCCATCTCAGTTTCCAGAATGCTTGCACATTAGGAATATACCTCAGGCTGACAGCACAGCATGTCGCAAATTGTTAGATCAAACTGGCATCCACATTCATTTTTGACCTGGCCAACTTGTGGAGGTTCCAGGATCAAATGTGTATCAGAAGTGCCCTAACTTAGGTTAGGCTCCTCAATAGCCATCATGCCAAGGTTCCATTTACCCTTCAGATCATGCATTTGGCTTGCTTGCTGAATACCACATACAGAATGAACATAGCTTTCTAGAAATTGCACTGATTCAGCAATCCGTGTATTACCCTTGCTACACACAACATCATTTCAGTGATGGCAAGCTTTCCAGAATATTTCCTTATATCAACTAGGCCTTAATTGCGCATTTTGCCACTTCCTTGCGCTTTTCTGACCAAAGTGCATGAGGATGCGCAGATTAAGCGCTAGGCGTGTTGCTATCTCCTAGAGCTTGTAGCCCTGTACGCAATTAAGCGCCCGCCTAGGCAAGCCTTTTTTAACTATAATTATTGCAACATACTGTCGTCAACTGAGTCTAGAAGATGGTGTGACCAGTCAGGGCCAGATGTGTACTGTACCCCTTTGGCTGGAATTGCTGGGAACGTGACACTGACCAGGCCACAGGAGCTCAACCACCTGGACCGGATCACAAGGACATACAATGCACGCGGTCATCATGTTCTTCGTGTGCGCTGTGATCGACTGTTATTTGATATTCTGTTGTAACGTGGAAATAGCACTAGCTCCCTTGACTGTATATAAGCACACCATGTACATCAATACAATCATCAGTGAGAAGCTTATCGATCTTTCTTGGCACCAGAGCCCAAGTTCTATCCTCCTGCTTCCGCTATGAGCTCCCGGCGTGGTCACCGCCACTCCTGCTCCCTTGGCGAAGATGACGTCGTCTTTTCAATCCACCTCGCGTCAAGCCTGTCGCTGCTGCCCTTGTCTCCACCCTAGTGCCTCCTCTAGTAGTCAGCACCAGCAGGTGTCCAACGGGCATCCCCGTCCGTGAGCTGCGCAGCACCGTCGATACCATCTCCCTCTCCAACATGGCCTTGCCTTCCTAGGCTCCCGTCGCACCTACTCTGTACATGCAACAATACCCCCTTGGCGCGCTCTCAATCAGTGAGCACAATCAACTCAAGTAGAAAGTGGGCCGGGCCTGAAAAAGCTCAGGAACGGTACCTCTGCATAGGAAGCACAGTGTCCATCACCTAGAAGCGTCGGCTTAGTCCACGGATCAGCTGCAGGGTGAGAGCGCGGTCGGGGACGGGCTCCTCCACATCGTCCAGGCGTCTGCCAAGTGCTTGGCGTCAACAGTAGGCGGCGATGGTCATGTCGCCTTGGACCGTAGCATGGAACTCAGGCCGAGGTGGATGGTCCGGCTGCGCTGTCGCAGAAGTGTGCAGCTGGCTGCAGTCCGGGGACATGATCACATTGTACTGTCATCAAAAAATTGTGGCATAGATCTGCAGTAAAATCGTGATGTCGTCATTCCACCAGACCATACTTGTGCAGGGGCTCGCACTCCTCCTTGACGTGATCCTCCACATTGAACTTGTAGAGGACGAAGAGGAACATCTGGCGCCACTTCCAGTAGTTGTTGGTTTCGAGACTGAGCTTGAATGGAATGTAAGAAGTATTGCTGATATGATGCATGGAAGGAGCAGGGACCTGGGGACCTGGGTGAGGAAGCAACGCCGGCGGGGGGTGAGGGCATTCGAAGTAAGGTGCAATTCACGAATGATGGTAGCTTGGGTAAGTGGTCTGCTGTCGCCAGCAGGACCAGCGATCCCGGTGGCTGCACTGCCGAGGGGACAGGCGTAGGGGCGGCGCGGGGCGGGGTGAAAATGGCGTTGACGTCCCTGAGCGAGCTGCTGCAACAATCGGTGCGTGGGGTGCTCATGGCGGAAGGTGAGAATGATTTGAACTAGGATGAAAACGGAGTGGTAAATTTCTGGATATTCCATAGAAAAACGGAAACAAAGTGAAAATACGAAAACCAAACGGAATATTGTGAAACGGAAATTGAAATGGAAAAACGTTTTCCGGTGGAACATCCATGGAAACGGATCCGTGAATACGAAACTTTCTGTTTTTACCATGGCGGCTTGGGGCGGGGTGAAGACAACGTTGGCATCCCCAAGTGATCGGCTGCGACAATGGGTGCGTGGGGCGCTCATGGCGGAACGTGAGAAGGATTTGAACTATGACAAAATGAAATGGACACTGTCTGGATTTTCCACGAAAAACAGAAACTGAGTGACATACGGAAACAAAAAGGGAATATTGCGAAACAGAAACAAAAATGGAAACGGAACAGTGTTTTCCGGTGGAATAGCCACGGAAATGGATCTGTGAATATAAAGCTTTCTGTTTTTACCATGGCGACGCGGGGTGGGGTGAAGACAACATTGGCGTCCCCGAACGAGCGGATGCGACAATGGGTGCATAGGGCGCTCATGGCGGAAGGTGGGAAGGATTTGAACTAGGATGAAAACGGAGTGGTAACTTTCCGGATTTTCCATGGAAAAAATGGGAACATAGTGAAAATACGTAAACCAAAATGGAATATTGTGAAACAAAAATTGAAATGGAAGAGCATTTTCCCGTGGAATATCCATGGAAATTGATCGTGAATATAAAATCTTTTGTATTTACCATGGCGACGCGGGGCAGGGTGAAGTTGGCGTTGGTGTCCCTGAGCGAGCGGCCGCGACAATGGGTGGCGTGGGGCGCTCATGGCGGAAGGTGAGAAGAATTTGAACTAGGATGAAAATGGAGTGGAAACCTCCGGATTTTCCGCGAAAAAAACGGAAACAGAGTGAAAATACGGAAACAAAAACAGAATGTTGCGAAACGAAAACGGAAATGTAACAACGTTTTCCGGTGGAACACCCACGGAAACGGATCCATGAATGTGAAACTTCCTATTTTTACCATGGCGACACGGGGTGGGGTGAAGATGGCGTTGCCGTCCCTGAGTGAGCGGCTGCCACAATGGGTGCTTGGGGTGCTCATTGCGGAAGGTGAGAAGGATTTAAACTAGGATGAAAATGGAGTGGAAACTTGCCGGATTTTCCACGGAAAAAAGGAAACAAAGTGAAAAATATGGAAACCAAAACAGAATTTGTGAAAGGGAAATTGAAATGGAACACCGTTTTCTGGTGGAACATCGACGAAAACGGATCCTTGAATATGAAACTTTCTGTTTTAATCATGGTGACACGGGGCATGGTGAAGACGACATTGGCGTCCCCTAGTTAGCGGCTGCGACAATGGGTGCGTGGGGGCGCTCATGACGGAAGGCGAAAAGGATTTGGACTAGGATTAAAATGGGGTGGAAATTGTCCGGATTTTCCAGAAAAAACGGAAACAGAGTGAAAATACGAAAACAAAAAGGAATATTGTGAAACGGAAACGGAAATGGAACAGCGTTTTCTGGTGGAACAGCCATGGAAACGGATCCGTGAATATGAAACTTTCTGTTTTTGCCATAGTGACGCGGGTTGGGGTGAAGATGGCATTGGCATCCCCGAGCGAGCGGCTCCGAGAAAGGGTGCGTGGGGTGCTCATGGCGGACAGTGGGAAGGATTTGAACTAGGATGAAAATGGAGTGGGAACTTCCTGGATTTTCCGTGGTAAAAC
The DNA here is from genome assembly GCF_018294505.1 of Triticum aestivum. Lineage (NCBI taxonomy): Eukaryota > Viridiplantae > Streptophyta > Magnoliopsida > Poales > Poaceae > Triticum > Triticum aestivum. Next base: position 469,931,170 of record NC_057802.1, on the reverse strand, counting down.
GGAAACAGAGTGAAAATACTGAAACGAAAACGGAATATTGCAAAACGGAAATGGAAATGGAACAGCGTTTTCCGGTGGAACAGCCGTGGAAACAGATCCGTGAATACGAAACTTTCTGTTTTTACCATGTCTACTATGTGGCTCAGTCCAGCACTCAATAAAACTCACGCTGTGGTCAATAATGACAACACTAATACCTAACAGAATCCTCACCCATCCTCACTATTGTCCAGGAGCCTCTGTTTGGCGCTGCTGGTTTATGAGTTATACCACCGGCTTAGGAGTCATCAAAAGTTGTTGTGGTCATATCAATTGAAATAGTTTGCTTGTGATTTTCTCAATTGTTAAAGGGGTCTTTTGGTTCCGGCGAACATCTGGTTTTGTATCTGCTGCGCATCGTATTTGCTTCGTATCTGTTTCCAGTAGTATTTATTTCCCTATTCATTTCCCAGGTTTTTGCATTCGTTATGAAAACAAATGTGGCAGCACTCAGTTCCTTCTGTTTCCGCTCCGTTTCCATCCATATTTGAACATGCGACTGATACCAAGTTAGATGGGGGGAATTCTCTATTTATTGCATTGACGAACACGGGTGTGCTTATATACACTTGAGAGGTACATGAGGATTACACGTTAAAACGGAAACACAGATGAGTGCTGATCATGGCACGCGTGGGAGCGTACACCTGTACGCCGTGGGAACCGGTCCTGGAGGTTGGCCTCCCAAGAGTGAGTCTGTAACGAGTTTCTAACATTCAATCACTTGACCCTTCTTGTGCCGCTCTTTTAACCCAAAAAATCCAAACTTGCCAGTCTGTTAAGTAAAATTGTATGACAAGCCACACGGGTAGTACATCAGAACTATTATCTTGTTCTGTGTGTCATAGCTAACAGCCTTTTAATGACGAGCGTTCATCTGTACTAAGGTTGAATATTGGTGTAGATGCATACATTTTTTTCAAGGACATCTGCTATGGAGCATTCATTTGTGTATGCATGTGCTTATAGAACATTTGTGGATGCAACTTCCTGTGGCCATGTAGTGATAAATTCATCAGCCTTTTGCATTTGGGAGTATATAGCCTTCATAAAGCTTACAACATGCTCTAATTTATGCCACAAATGTGTTCATTTTAACTCTCAGATTGTGAATTAGTAAACATTTTTTTACTACAACATGCTCTAATTTGTGTAACAAATGTGTTCATTTTAACTCTCAGATTGTGAATTGGTAAACGGTTTGATTATAACTCTCAAATTTCAGCTACTTGATTGCATCAATGGGACTACAAGCACTCTGGAGCTTGGGACTTGCGTGTCTTGATGGCTATGCTTTGAGAATGAAAAAGGAACTCAACAGTGCTGTTCTCGTGAGCTTATTCGTTGTTGGAGATTGGGTAATTCCTTGATTGTTTGTCAGGATTTTACATTCTATATTGCATTTCCTTATTTTCATCCTACATAAATTACCACAATTTGAAAGCCAAACAAGAAACCTTT
>NC_057802.1:469923775-469929253 GCF_018294505.1 Triticum aestivum | reverse complement strand
GACATTATTTTGATATATGTAACTGCATCTTATATTAAGACAGCATCTAGCCAACTTATGTTGAGTATTGTAGACTGATATACTTTCAGCTACAATGCATCTCTGTGATAGCCAGCGCTATATGTTGGTGAAGTTGAATCTTGTTTTATTAGTTTCAGTTAATATAATATAATATACTTTAAGGCCACCATCCAGTTAATTAGGACCAATTTGAGGCAGACCTGAAAATCAATTACAAGTGCTTGAAGTCTTTTTATGGACTGCAATTCAGTTTTTTAGGCTCATCTTTCCTAAAAAAAACGGACCTAGGCCCATCATTCCTCAAAAATAAGGACCTAGATCTTTCACATTCTGCAGTTGACATTAATTTACATTTTTGACACATTCAATGAGAACATGTTATGCCTCTGATATTTCAACTAGATATTCCTTCTGAAGTACTGAGGCGATCATTCTCTATGATGCAGGTGACGTCGATCCTGTCATTCGCCGCTTCATGCTCAGCAGGAGGCGTCGTTGTTCTCTTCGACAAGGATGCGTACTTCTGCAGCAGGGACCCGCATCTCCCGTGTGGGACATTTGAGCTCGCGACCGCGTTTGCATTCCTTTCCTGGGCGCTTAGTGCCACATCTGCCCTTGTGATGTTTTGGCTCCTCGCTTCATCTTGATTAGATTTGTAGGAGCTCTGTCTGTACCTAGCGTTGTTTGGTCCTGTCTGGTTATATACCAACTGATGTTTCAAGCAGACTACATAGCAATAGACTGCTAATTCCAGAGAATAGATGGGCAATGGTGGCAAGTTCCATGAAGTCTTAAATATCAGAGTCATGCTTCAGTGTTTCGGGCCAATGATAACTTGGTTCCTGGTAGGGAGTCTTGCTGTTGATTAACTCATTTTGCCCAGTTAATATGGCACACCGGACACTCGTCAAAAATAGAAAAATCGACGCTGGACCATATCACAAAAAGTTGCATATACGGATGCTGTGCTACTACGTTAATTTAATCCAAACAGAAATGGTGGCTTGGCAATGGGCGAGCACAACGATTGTGTGAGACAAAACTATCTACCTATTGTCAGGCATTACAAAGGTCTCTAGGTAAAAGCATACTGATATCCAACAGCTCTTATCTCAAGAATCCGTAGACAATGACTTGCAACCGAAACTCTGAAAGTGATATAATTTCAGTTCTCACCAGTCAGCCAAATCTCAGATCTTCCTGGCAATTATAGCGAGTATGCATTTGTGTGCATTTTACAAAAAATGAAAGCGACCTGCACAAATTTACACAGCCGCATTCCATATTAACGCTCTCGTGGCCAAGCCTAACCCTTTCTCAGTGGTCTAACTTATATGGAGGAAAATCTGACCAGTCCCGTCCACAGAATCACAAGAGGCACACAGAAGGACAAGTAGCATGGCCTAGAGCGGTTTACATCTTCTCATCTTCGTGTCTGCTATTGCAGAAGTAAGCCACTTCGATTTGTTTGATGGAGATGCCTGCACAAGAACATTCGTATCCACAGCCCATCCAGTCTTTGGTCATAAGAAAATTGACAGATGAAGTGACAAAAGTGCAAAAGAATCCCAGCACAACAGGATGAGCAAACTAGCGTTCGATACTCATCCAGCTGCTGTACCCATGGCAGTAACTGATTTTTCAGCGGCAGAATCGAGCAATACCCCATCGACCACGTTTGCAGCCTACGCAAAACTTTCAGAAACCGAGTTTCAGAATGCTGTTCATATCCTTTTGCTGCAAGGCTAATAGCACATACCATACTATCAGAATCAGGACCTTCATACTCATCAAATTTCACCTTCAAAGGCATTGTTCTTATTTATTCTTTCTGTGTCGGAGAAAATAAAGTAAACAGGCTGATATCCCCACAACGCTATACTAAAGCTGGAAGTGGATCTTCATGGGAAACAACACTGGAAATGACTAATGCACATACATTCTCATCAGTTTAACAAGTCTCACAAGTTCCACATATATTAAGCTGTTTACAGTATGCACTAGAACGCACAACATCGTTCCTAAAAGCACTTGTGAGCGGTGAGCTCACATGACGATCTCAGGCTTCAGGATGCTTGACTTGATCTCTTTGTGCGGGAGAACAACACCGCCATTGCTGTAGACCTCGTCACCTACATGTACATCTTCTCCCAGGATCGTCATATTCTCTATGCGTGCCCATTGTCCGACCGTCGAATGCCAGCCGATAATGCTGTTTGAGATGCACGCATGCTTCTTAATGCGCACACCACGCATCACCGTGCATCGGGAGAGCCTCACACCATCCTCCACGACGCATCCAGGTCCAATAGCGACATCAGGACCAATCAGGCAACCCTCCCCAATCTTGGCGCTGTCGTGCACCAGGACATTCCCCACAATATGTGCTCCGGCGGCCAGCTTGGCAGCTGACTTCTTCCTGAGTGAATCTAGATAAAGACGCAAGCCAGTAATGTAGTCCCTTGGCTGGCCAATATCCATCCAAAAACCTGGAAGAACCATGGCGTAGAGCTTCTGATCAGCAGCAATTCGCGGAAAGACCTCTTTCTCGATTGAAGTTGGCTTTAACTCGATGCGGTCCAGGACAGACGGATTTAACAGGTAAATTCCAGCATTGATCTTGTTGCCTACAAATATTTTTGGCTTCTCTACAAATCTTTCCACAACTCCAGTTGTGTCCTCCATAACCACAACTCCATATTTCGAAGGTTCATCCACCTATATTTAAGGGGCAGTCAGCATACATACATGAGTTGATTACAAAAGAGAGTGGTAAAAATAAGGAGTTACCTTAGTGACCATAATTGTTGCCTCACCGCCATGGCTCTTGTGAAACTGTATGAGCTCGGCAAATGGGTATTCACTTATGACATCACTGTTGAGGACAAAGAACGGCTCACCAGATCCATCCACGAGCTTGTCCCTTGCCAGGGCAAGAGGGCCAGCAGTTCCCAAGGGTTCAGTCTCTTGGGAGCATGTGATTGTGATGCCAAGCTTATCCTCAAAATCCTTCAAGAAATTAATCATGACCTGAAATAGATAAAGCACAACAGTCGGACTCCGAAGTTAAATACAAATAACTCCATGAAAGAACAGCAAAGACAAATTATCTCGTGTTTTACCTCTGGGCGGTAGTTGATGGCTAAAATAACCTCTGTAACACCGACATCTTTCAAGGCTTCAATCTGCACAAATTGGCAGGTTTTAATCAATAAAATTTCCTTTCCTCGACTTTGCACAAATTGTTCTGCATTTGTGACAAAAAGAGAAGAAGGGGAAATCCTGATGGTGACACACAAAGTTTTTTCCCAGGCACGCGCACACAGCAATTTTGCAACCACCTAAGCTAGCAAGGGAATTGATTAACGTTTGCAGGGCGAAAGATTTCTTAGCTCCCATCAGAACTCTGAACTGAACACATTGAAATGCTACTAATGGCAATTGGCTATAAAAGTTAAAGCATCATCTACATGACTACTAAGGGTTTGAAGTTTAGCTATTGTTGTTGCGGTAAGGCGAATGATGCGCAACAGCAGTAGGATTAACTCGCACACAACTCACTGACTCACAGCACCATACTACACAATCTCTATCAAGCGCAGCCGTCTGTCTACCTGGTGCAGAATCATGGGCTTGTTGGCGAAATCGACGAGGGGCTTGGGGAAGCTGAGCGTGAGAGGCCGGAGGCGGGTCCCGAAGCCCCCGACGAGGATGAGCGCCTTCATGGCGAGGCGTCCCCCTTCTTCCTCCCCTCTGATCCCTGCAGGCCAGGCGCCGTAAACAGGATTAAAATCACACTCACAGTGGCACCGATCTGCGGGGAGCCAGATCAACCCGGAACCGACTGGGAGGGGAGGGGATTGGAGGAGAATCTGAGGGAGGGGGGATCACCTGGATGAGGAGGAGCCGACGGGGTCAGATTCGGAAGCAGCGCCGAGCGAGCTTGTTTTGGCCGGTCGGTCGCCTGTTTCTTGCCCCCTCGCCAAGACCGGGAAGAGAATATGCCAGTGGTACCCCGGGTACCAGACTGCCAAGGTGAAGGGCTCGGGGGCTTGGGTTGGCACGGGGAAATACCAGCGTCAGGGTCGCCTTTATATAGGGAAATCCGTCGCAATAGACCACGAGAGATTAAGGATCGGATCATATCAACATAAAAGGATCATAAAAAATAAATAAGCTCGCGCTCACTTTTTTTTTACATGGTAATATGTGTCTCGTTCATATCATAAAGATCAAAAGTACAAGTCACGTAAAGACCGACATAACAAAACTGAAAAGATAGCATAACATCTCTGAGCTTGACACCACGCCCGTCACCTGCCTCCGACACAATCACAACAGTCATCGAAGAAAAAAATGACGAATCACCTCCTCACCCGAACTCGACGCACCCTCTTGCACACACACCACTCCCCTCCATCCAAATATATATAAGACCTAATACAGTAGAAGTACATTTTTGTTCAAAAAAAAAAGCACAGTACATTTTTTAAGGATGTCTTGACCAATGATAAGATTAAATAATATTACCTTCATATCAAAATGTAAGACGTTTTTTAGGCTAGTAAATGAGATTAAATAATATTTTGGTATGGAGATAGTATATGAGATGTATAACATAAACAAAATTATATCATCGGGAACAAATTTGACGGTAACGTAAACATCATACAGTGTTGGTCTAACCGATGGCTAAACGCAACCTTAAAAAATGTATTAGACCCTATATATTTAGGTAGAGGCAGTATCATCCAACGCCTCTTTTCCGTGCTCCATTGTGACGTCATTTTTTAGCTTATGTCTATGTGCGTTATGACAAGATTTATGTCTATGTGATACACAATAAATGTGGAGAGGATAAAATCATATCTTATCTGCATATGGTCCCTACGTCACCCATAAAATGATCTTGTAAAATCTGTTGCGGAAATATAAGCATATACAAAAGAGAAAAACAGTGCAATCCTCGACATTTAATAGAGTTGATGTATGGGATACACAATCTATTTCTCCATGATGAATATAGCCATGATTTCAAACCAGAAGATAAATTTGTTGTAGTGTATGTACACATCCATATTAAAATTTAAAAATACACAAAAATGTTTAATTTGAAGAACATCCAATTTGAGGGGCGATAATTCATGTCGTGCGCGATATCAAGAGAAATTGAACATGGAATGCAGGAGGATACACAAAATTTATAGATTAAAGGAAGAGGGGCAATTGGTTGACTAGTTGAGTTGTTGGGTTTGTCTCAGTGGGTTCACCTCGCTTGTTGGGGAGGACCACCCTCCCCCCCTCCCACCCACCGAACAATTCGTTCGCATGGGCAGCTACCAACGATCATTTTTCCACCGTCCGTTGGATGGCAGGCCCATTAGTTGTTTTTTATATGACTAGTTGAGTTGTTGAGTTGTTGGGTTTGTCTCAGTGGGTTCACCTCGCTTGTTCGGG
>NC_057802.1:469540473-469604205 GCF_018294505.1 Triticum aestivum | reverse complement strand
GAATCGACTTTTGGGTCAATCGATTTTCAGGGGGTGGGGGGCTCGCCGGGGTGAAGGAAGAACCAGCCGCAGCGGGGAGGGGGGCTCGCCAGAGAGGTACCCCACCATCTATCTTAGGGTTCAGGATGGGGGCGGTGGTCGCCGGCGGTGGTGGGGCGTTGGCGGGACGGTGGCGTGGGGATCGCCGGAGAAAAAGCTCGGCACGGGGAGTCCTAGAGGGATGGCCGGGGCGGCGGCGTACCGGCGGTGGGGAGTGTTTTCGAGGCGGGCGGGGCGGCGGGGTGCTGCTGTTTGGCCGGTGGTGGCTGGCGGCTCAGGGGGTGGAGGTTGAAGATGAACCGCAGGCCCTTGATTTCGTATCCAACGGCTGCAAAATCGACTGACCAGAGATGAAAAAGTCAGTCGACCGACGTGTAGCCTCACCTTGCTAGTGCGTTCAGTTTCGACAGCAAAATTCAGTTTCGACAGCAAAATTCAGTTTCGACAGTTAAGTTCAGTTTCGACAGTTAAGTTCAGTTTCGACAGTTAAATTCAGTTTCGACAGTTAAGTTCAAAGATGAGCGGCTGATGTATTTTATATCTAGCACTTTGTGGTTATGTATTTTACGTCATGTATTGGAGATGCTATTAGAATTCCAATCAGGTTAACGTTGTTCGTTGTCTCTTGTCCTGCTTCAGCATCGGCGTCGTACAACTCACCGGAGTTGATCCAACGACGAAACCCTCCATCACAGCGGAGCAGTACCTCGGGCTCCATCTCCAGACGCCTAAGACCTTCTTCCCCTCCTCCGACAGCCATGTCAGCCGGAGCATCCTCACCGGCCAACCCAATCACGCTGAGATCGACATGGCTTCGCCAAAGAGGTTGTACACTTGTTGCATCTCTTTTTTACTCTACATGTTATATATATTGTCCACTGAGCACTCGTAGTAACGGGAAATGTGATTATTTTATCCTACTATATGACAAGCAGTGAGGTACCAGGCAACTTAGCTATCCGTGATGGACTCTCTTGAACACCATCATTATTTATCTCTGCGCGTTTGAGCTGTGCATTTGTCGATGGGCCTGGGAGTTGAGCTAGTATGGCAGTGGCCTAGGTCCAAAGTAATAGAAGTAGCACAAAAACATTTTTTTAGTGTAGGATTTTCCTTGCTCAAGCCTGCCTACTAGAATCGCCAGTGCTTGAAAGGAAAAGTGAATGAAAAACATCGGAATTGGAAAGTTTCCTATGGTACTACTTTTCATGAATTTGGTGCAAAGGAATGGAGCAAAGGAAAACTATAGGATTTGTTCCTTTAGTGTCTCCTTGAAAGAAAAACGGTAGGAATTCTAATTCCCACTTCTCCTCCTTTTCATATTCCTATTCATCAAGCACAAGACTAAGAGATAGTAGCATAATAGCATTATAACCGTACATTTTCTTGTGGTTAGACTTAATCTCACCATGCTTTTTTGCATCCTGTGATCTTCCAATTGTTGTGAATCAAACACCCAGATTGGCAGAAATCCTGTGTTTTTAAATTCTCTGTTTTGCACGTGCATTCCTATCCTATTCCTATCTATTTCCTATCCCTGCATTGTTAGAATCCTCAAATTCAAACAAGCCCTTACTCAATTACTTCTGTTACAGATATGTGTCAAAGAAAACCTTGTGTGGTTTGTCCTGCTCCTGCGGCGCTGTGTTCCACCCCAGCTCAGCTGCTCCAACGACGGAAGGATTCACCACAGCAGGGATCCGCTCTCCAGACTGTCTTTCACCGCCTCAGATTTTCTTCCCCGCCCCCGGCAGCCACGGCAACTGCATTACCATCATCAACTGAGCAGATGACCTTGAGGACTACACGGGTCCGCAAGAGAGGTCGCACTCTTCCGTGTCTGCTTACGTTATGTGTCGCTTAATATGATGACATGCTACATTATCGTCGTGTTCACCTATTAGACTCCGAGTCAGGTCCAAACTAATGCTGAAACTTGAGTTTTTAAATGGTTGTGGGGTACATATTGGGGCAGCAATCAGTACTATCTGTCTACTATCTGGTTAATCTCCGGTGTCTACTATGAGTTTCATGTTGGGTGCAAACAAACATTAAAGGAGCCATTATCTGTATTTTTTAACTAAAGCTATTATCTGCCTGCTATCATTGGTTTTGTGTCTATCCACAGTTTGCTACCATCACTCTGGATTTGTGCATGCACTCCTTACATAATCTCACTATGTTATTGTACACAATGGAACTGATCATGTAGAGCAAAAGAGAAGAGCCTTGCGTCGCAATAAAATTTCATGCATACGTCGTTCCATGGTGGGCGCAAAGGCAGCCCCCCTCCACCCATTTCGGATCGTAATCAAGAGGAAGATAACTGTTCTGAGGGGGATTCAGAAGGAGAATACCACTCCTATTTACCCCATGAGGTCTTCGCTCTAACTTGGCATGCTGACGTTGGTAATATCATGCATATGGTGCCTTGCATTGCTTACTGTATACATTAAAGATGTCATCTGCTTAGTTTAGACATGCTTTGTGTCAATTGAAGGAAATATGCCCTAGAGGCAATAATAAAGTATTATATATTTCCTTATATCATGATAAATGTTTATTATTCATGCTAGAATTGTATTAACCGGAAACATAATACATGTGTGAATACATAGACAAACAGAGTGTCACTAGTATGCCTCTACTTGACTAGCTCGTTAATCAAAGATGGTTATGTTTCCTAGCCATAGACATAAGTTGTCATTTGATTAACGAGATCACCTCATTAGGAGAATGACGTGATTGACTTGACCCATTCCGTTAGCTTAGCACCCGATCGTTTAGTATGTTGCTATTGCTTTCTTCATGACTTATACATGTTCCTATGACTATGAGATTATGCAACTCCCGTTTACCGGAGGAACACTTTGTGTGCTACCAAACGTCACAACGTAAATGGGTGATTATAAAGGTGCTCTACAGGTGTCTCCAAAGGTACTTGTTGGGTTGGCGTATTTCGAGATTAGGATTTGTCACTCCGATTGTCGGAGAGGTATCTCTGGGCCCACTCGGTAATGCACATCACTCTAAGCTTGCAAGCATTGTGACTAATGAGTTAGTTGCGGGATGATGTATTACGGAACGAGTAAAGAGACTTGCCAGTAACGAGATTGAACTAGGTATCGAGATACCTACGATCAAATCTCGGGCAAGTAACATACCGGTGACAAAGAGAACAACGTATATTGTTATGCGGTCTGACCGATAAAGATCTTCGTAGAATATGTGGGATCCAATATGGGCATCCAGGTCCCGCTATTGGTTATTGACCGGAGACGTGTCTCGGTCATGTCTACATAGTTCTCGAACCCGTAGGGTCCGCACGCTTAACGTTACGATGACAGTTTTATTGAGTTTTGATGTACCGAAGGAGTTCGGAGTCCCGGATGAGATCAGGGATATGACGAGGAGTCTCGAAATGGTCGAGACATAAAAATCGATATATTGGACGACTATATTCGGACTTCGGAAAGGTTCCGAGTGATTCGGGTATTTTTCGGAGTACCGGAGAGTTACGGGAATTCGTATTGGGCCTTAATGGGCCATACGGGAAAGGAGAGAAAGGCCTCAAAAGGTGGCCGCACCCCTCCCCATGGTCTGGTCCGAATTGGACTAGGGAAGGGGGCGCACCCTTCCTTCTTTCTCCTTCCCCCTTCCCTTCTCCTACTCCCACAAGGAAAGGAGGAGTCCTACTCCCGGTGGGAGTAGGACTCCCCCCTATGGCGCGCCTCTCCCCTTGGCCGGCTGCCTCCCCCTTGCTCCTTTATATACGGGGGCAGGGGGGCACCCCAGAGACACAACAATTGATCCTTGAGATCTCTTAGCCGTGTGCGGTGCCCCCCTCCACCATATTACACCTCGATAATACCGTTGCGGAGCTTAGGCGAAGCCCTGCGTCGGTGGAACATCATCATTGTCACCACGCCGTCGTGCTGACGAAACTCTCCCTCAACACTCGGCTGGATCGGAGTTCGAGGGACGTCATCGAGCTGAACGTGTGTAGAACTCGGAGGTGCCGTACGTTCGGTACTTGATCGGTCGGATCGTGAAGACGTACGACTACATCAACCGCATTGTGATAACGCTTCCGCTATCGGTCTACGAGGGTACGTGGACAACACTCTCCCCTCTCGTTGCTATGCATCACCATGATCTTGCGTGTGCGTAGGAATTTTTTTGAAATTACTATGTTCCCCAACAGTGGCATCCGAGCCTGGTTTTATGCGTTGATGCTATGCACGAGTAGAACACAAGTGAGTTTGTGGGCGATATAAGTCATACTGCTTACCAGCATGTCATACTTTGGTTCAGCGGTATTGTCAGATGAAGCGGCCCGGACCGACATTACGCGTACGCTTACGCGAGACTGGTTTCACCGTTCGGAGCACTCGTTGCTTAAAGGTGACTGGCGGGTGTCTGTCTCTCTCACTTTAGTTGAACCGAGTGTGGCTACGGCCGGTCCTTCCGAAGGTTAAAACAGCACCAACTTGACAAACTATCGTTGTGGTTTTGATGCGTAGGTAAGAACGGTTCTTGCTAAGCCCGTAGCAGCCACGTAAAACATGCAACAACAAAGTAGAGGACGTCTAACTTGCTTTTGCAGGGCATGTTGTGATGTGATATGGTCAAGACATGATGTGATATAATGTGTTGTATGAGATGATCATGTTTTGTAACCGAGTTATCGGCAACTGGCAGGAGCCATATGGTTGTCGCTTTATTGTATGAGATGCAATCGCCATGTAATAGTTTTACTTTATCACTAAGCGGTAGCGATAGTCGTAAAAGCAATAAGTTGGCAAGACGACAACGATGCTACGATGGAGATCAAGGTGTCGCGCCGGTGACGATGGTGATCATGACGGTGCTTCGGAGATGGAGATCACAAGCACGGTGCTTCGGAGATGGAGATCACAAGCACAAGATGATGATGGCCATATCATATCACTTATATTGATTGCATGTGATGTTAATCCTTTATGCATCTTATCTTGCTTTGTTTGACGGTAGCATTATAAGATGATCCTTCACTAAATTATCAAAGTATAAGTGTTCTCCCTAAGTATGCACCGTTGCGAAAGTTCTTCGTGCTGAGACACCACGTGATGATCGGGTGTGATAGGCTCTACGTTCAAATACAACGGGTGCAAAACAGTTGCACACGCGGAATACTCAGGTTAAACTTGACGAGCCTAGCATATAACAGATATGGCCTCCGAACACGGAGACCGAAAGGTCGAGCGTGAATCATATAGTAGATATGATCAACATAGTGATGTTCACCATTGAAAATACTCCATCTCACGTGATGATCGAACATGGTTTAGTTGATATGGATCACGTGATCACTTAGAGGATTAGAGGGATGTCTATCTAAGTGGGAGTTCTTAAGTAATATGATTAATTGAACTTAAATTTATCATGAACTTAGTCCTGATAGTATTTTGCAAATTATGTTGTAGATCAATAGCTCGCATTGTTGCTTCCCTGTATTTATTTTTTGATATGTTCCTAGAGAAAATTATGTTGAAAAATGTTAGTAGCAAAGATGCGGATTGGATCCGTGATCTGAGGATTATCCTCATTGCTGCACAGAAGAATTATGTCCTTGATGCACCGCTAGGTGACAGACCTATTGCAGGAGCAGATGCAGACATTATGAACGTTTGGCTAGCTCAATATGATGACTACTTGATAGTTTAGTGCACCATGCTTAACGGCTTAGAATCGGGACTTCAAAGACGTTTTGAACGTCATGGACCATATGAGATGTTCCAGGAGTTGAAGTTAATATTTCAAGCAAATACCCGAGTTGAGAGATATGAAGTCTCCAACAAGTTCTATAGCTAAAAGATGGAGGAGAATCGCTCAACCAGTGAGCATGTGCTCAGATTGTCTGGGTACTACAATCGCTTGAATCAAGTGGGAGTTAATCTTCCAGATAAAATAGTGAATGACAGAATTCTCTAGTCACCATCACCAAGTTAGTAGAACTTCGTGATGAACTACAATATGCAAGGGATGACGAAAGTAATTCCCGAGCTCTTCGTGATGCTGAAATCGACGAAGGTAGAAATCAAGAAAAACATCAAGTGTTGATGGTTGACGAGACCACTAGTTTCAAGAAAAGGGCAAAGGGAAGAAGGGGAACTTGAAGAAGAACGGCAAGCAAGTTGTTGGTCAAGTGAAGAAGCCTAAGTCTGGTCCTAAGCCTGAAACTAAGTGCTTCTACTGCAAAGGGACTGGTCACTGGAAGCGGAACTACCCCAACTATTTGGTGGATAAGAAGGATGGCAAAGTGAACAAAGGTATATTGGATATACATGTTATTGATGTGTACTTTACTAGTGTTTATAGCAACCCCTCGGTATTTGATACTGGTTCAGTTGCTAAGAGTAGTAACTCGAAACGGGAGTTGCAGAATAAACAGAGACTAGTAAGAAGGCGAGGTGACAATGTGTGTTGGAAGTAGTTCCAAGATTGATATGATCATGATCGCACACTCCCTGTACTTTCGGGATTAGTGTTGAAACTAAATAAGTGTTATTTGGTGTTTGCGTTGAGCATGAATATGATTTGATCATGTTTATTGCAATACGGTTATTCATTTAAGTTAGAGAACAATTGTTGTTCTGTTTACATGAATAAAAACCTTCTATGGTCATACACACCAACGAAAATGGTTTGTTGGATCTCGATCGTAGTGATACACATATTCATAATATTGAAGCCAAAAGATGCAAAGTTAATAATGATAGTGCAACTTATTTGTGGCACTGCCGTTTAGGTCATATTGGTGTAAAGCGCATGAAGAAACTCCATACTGATGGGATTTTGGAATCACTTGATGCTTGCGATCCGTGCCTCATGGGCAAGATGACTAAAACGCCGTTCTCCGGAACTATGGAGAGAGCAACAGATTTGTTGGAAATCATACATACAGATGTATGTGGCCCGATGAATATTGAGGCTCGTAGCAGGTATCATTATTTTCTGATCTTCACAGACGATTTGAGCAGATATGGGTATATCTACTTAATGAAACAGAAGTCTGAAACATTTGAAAAGTTCATATAATTTCAGAGTGAAGCGAAAAATCATCGTAACAAGAAAATAAAGTTTCTACGATTTGATCGTGGAGAAGAGTATTTTAGTTATGAGTTTGGCCTTCAGTTAAAACAATGTGAAATAGTTTCACTATTCACGCCACCTGGAACACCACAGCATAATGGTGTGTCAGAACGTCATAACCGTACTTTATTAGATATAGTGCAATCTATGATGTCTCTTACCAATTTACCACTATCGTTTTGGGGTTATGCATTAGACACAGCTACATTCACGTTAAAAAGGGCACCATCAAAATCCGCTGAGACGATGCCTTATGAACTGTGGTTTAGCAAGAAACCAAAGATCGTCGTTTCTTAAAAGTTTAGGGTTGCGATGCTTATGTGAAAAGGTTTCATCTTGATAAGCTCAAACCCAAATCGGAGAAATGTGTCTTCATAGGATACCCAAAGGAGACAGTTGGGTACACCTTCTATCATAGATCCGAAGGCAAGACATTTGTTGCTAAGAATGGATCCTTTCTAGAGAAGGAGTTTCTCTCGAAAGAAGTGAGTGGGAGGAAAGTAGAACTTGATGAGGTAACTGTACCTGCTCCCTTATTGGAAAGTAGTTCATCACAGAAATCTGTTCCTGTGACTCCTACACCAATTAGTGAGGAAGTTAATGATGATGATCATGTAAACTTCAGATCAAGTTACTACCAAACCTCGTAGGTAAACCAGAGTGGTATGGTAATCCTGTTCTGGAGGTCATCTTATTTGACCATGATGAACCTACGAACTATGAGGAAGCGATGATGAGCCCAGATTCCGCAAAATAGCTTGAGGCCATGAAATCTGAGATGAGATCCATGTATAAGAACAAAGTATGGACTTTGATTGACTTGCCCAATGATCGGCGAGTCATTGAGAATAAATGGATCTTCAAGAGGAAGACGGACGCTGATAGTAGTGTCACTATCTACAAAGCTAGAATTGTCGCAAAAAGTTTTTCGACAAGTTCAAGATGTTGACTACGATGAGAGTTTCTCACTCGTATCTATGCTTAAGTCTGTCTGAATCATGTTAGCAATAGCCGCATTTTATGAAATATGGCAAATGGATAAACAAAAGTACATTCCTTAATGGATTTATTAAAGAAGACTTGTATATGATGCAACCAGAAGGTTTTGTCAATCCTAAAGGTGCTAACAAAATATGCAAGCTCCAGCAATCCATCTATGGACTGGTGCAAGCATCTCGGAGTTGGAATATACACTTTGATAAGTTGATCAAAGAATATAGTGTTATACAGACTTGCGGTGAAGCCTGTATTTACAAGAAAGTGAGTGGGAGCACTACAACATTTCTGATAAGTATATGTGAATGACATATTGTTGATCGGAAATAATGTAGAATTATTCTGCAAAGCATAAAGGAGTGTTTGAAAGAAGTTTTTCAAAGATAGACCTCGGTGAAGCTGCTTACATATTGAGCATCAAGATCTATAGAGATAGATCAAGACGCTTGATAAGTTTTTTCAATGAGTACATACCTTAACAAGATTTTGAAGTAGTTCAAAATAGAACAGTCAAAGAAAGAGTTCTTACCTGTGTTACAAGGTGTGAAATTGAGTAAGACTCAAAGCCCGACCACGGCAGAAGATAGAAAGAGAATGAAAGTCATTCCCTATGCCTTGGCCATAGGTTCTATAAAGTATGCCATGCTGTGTACCAGATCTATTGTATACCCTACACTGATTTTGGCAAGGGAGTACAATAGTGATCTAGGAGTAGATCACTGGACAGCGGTCAAAATTATCCTTAGTGGAATAAGGATATGTTTCTCGATTATGGAAGTGACAAAAGGTTGGTCATAAAGGGTTACGTCGATGCAAGTTTTGACACTAAATGACTCTAAGTCTCGGTCTAGATACATATTGAAAGTGGGAGCAATTAGCTAGAGTAGCTCCGTGCAGAGCATTGTAGACATAGAAATTTGCAAAATACTTACGGATCTGAATGTGACAGACCCGTTGACTAAAATTATCTCACAATCAAAACATGATCACACCTTAGTACTCTTTGGGTGTTAATCACATAGCGATGTGAACTAGATTATTGACTCTAGTAAACCCTTTCAGTGTTGGTCACATAGAGATGTGAACTATGGGTGTTAATCACATGGTGATGTGAATTATTGATGTTAAATCACATGGCGATGTGAACTAGATTATTGACTCTAGTGCAAGTGGGAGACTGAAGGAAATATGCCCTAGAGGCAATAATAAAGTATTATATATTTCCTTATATCATGATAAATGTTTATTATTCATGCTAGAATTGTATTAACCGGAAACATAATACATGTGTGAATACATAGACAAACAGAGTGTCACTAGTATGCCTCTACTTGACTAGCTCGTTAATCAAAGATGGTTATGCTTCCTAGCCATAGGCATAAGTTGTCATTTGATTAACGAGATCACCTCATTAGGAGAATGACGTGATTGACTTGACCCATTCCGTTAGCTTAGCACCCAATCGTTTAGTATGTTGCTATTGCTTTCTTCATGACTTATACATGTTCCTATGACTATGAGATTATGCAACTCCCGTTTACCGGAGGAACACTTTGTGTGCTACCAAACGTCACAACGTAAATGGGTGATTATAAAGGTGCTCTACAGGTGTTTCCAAAGGTACTTGTTGGGTTGGCGTATTTCGAGATTAGGATTTGTCACTCCGATTGTCGGAGAGGTATCTCTGGGCCCACTCGGTAATGCACATCACTATAAGCCTTGCAAGCATTGTGACTAATGAGTTAGTTGCGGGATGATGTATTACGGAACGAGTAAAGAGACTTGCCAGTAACGAGATTGAACTAGGTATCGAGATACCGACTATCAAATCTCGGGCAAGTAACATACCGTTGACAAAGGGAACAACGTATTTTGTTATGCAGTCTGACCGATAAAGATCTTCGTAGAATATGTGGGAGCCAATATGGGCATCCAGGTCCCGCTATTGGTTATTGACCGGAGACGTGTCTCGGTCATGTCTACATAGTTCTCGAACCCGTAGGGTCCGCACGCTTAACGTTACGATGACAGTTTTATTGAGTTTTGATGTACCGAAGGAGTTCGGAGTCCCGGATGAGATCGGGGATATAACGAGGAGTCTCGAAATGGCCGAGACGTAAAAATCGATATATTGGACGACTATATTCGGACTTCGGAAAGGTTCCGAGTGATTCGGGTATTTTTCGGAGTACCGGAGAGTTACGGGAATTCGTATTGGGCCTTAATGGGCCATACGGGAAAGGAAAGAAAGGCCTCAAAAGGTGGCCGCACCCCTCCCCATGGTCTGGTCCGAATTGGACTAGGGAAGGGGGGCGCACCCTTCCTTCTTTCTCCTTCCCCCTTCCCTTCTCCTACTCCCACAAGGAAAGGAGGAGTCCTACTCCCGGTGGGAGTAGGACTCCCCCCTATGGCGCGCCTCTCCCCTTGGCCGGCTGCCTCCCCCTTGCTCCTTTATATACGGGGGCAGGGGGGCACCCCAGAGACACAACAATTGATCCTTGAGATCTCTTAGCCGTGTGCGGTGCCCCCCTCCACCATATTACACCTCGATAATACCGTTGCGGAGCTTAGGCGAAGCCCTGCGTCGGTGGAACATCATCATTGTCACCACGCCGTCGTGCTGACGAAACTCTCCCTCAACACTCGGCTGGATCGGAGTTCGAGGGACGTCATCGAGCTGAACGTGTGTAGAACTCGGAGGTGCCGTACGTTCGGTACTTGATCGGTCGGATCGTGAAGACGTACGACTACATCAACCGCGTTGTGATAACGCTTCCGCTATCGGTCTACGAGGGTACGTGGACAACACTCTCCCCTCTCGTTGCTATGCATCACCATGATCTTGCGTGTGCGTAGGATTTTTTTTGAAATTACTACGTTCCCCAACATCAATGCCATCTGTTTAGTTTCTTTATCGTATATGTGAATAATGCAATGCCATCTTGTCCAGGCATCATATATGTGAATTTTGCAATGCCACCCTGGTTAGCCAGTCATCTTATATGTGAATTATATCATGCCATCATTTTTTTATTACGTGTTAAATTTGTCAACAATTTTAGTACATTCAATTACTCTTCCTGTGCATCAGCCATTCGGCACGGTCATGGAAAAATCTGGAGTGGAAACAAGGTCTTCAGAGCAGACAATGCTATCTGACGAAGCGCATGTCTTGCTGGTTACCGATAGCTCCTCAGAGGAGGATTCAGAGATAGATGACCAGTCATATCCCCCCCCCCCCCGAGGTGCATGCCCTAACTTGGCAGGGTTATGTTGCTCATATCGTGCGTATGGTATCTTGCATTGCTATGTCATTTGCTTAGTTTAGACATGCTTTGTGTGAATGCCACCTATTTAGTGTCTAATTACCATATATGTGAATTATGCAATGCCATCTTGTTGCAAGATATTATATATGTGAATTATGCAATGTTATCTTGTTGTAAGGCATTATGTATGTGAATTATGCAATGCCATGCTGTTTAGGCAAGCGTCATATATGTGAATTATATCATGTCGTCCTTTTTTGTATTTCTCATTGCTTTTTGTCGACAATGTTTGTATATTCAACTGCTCTTCCTGTGCATCAGCCATTTGAATTGGTGATGGAGAAATCTGGAGTGAAAACAAGGTCTTCGGAGCAGACAATGCTACCTGCTGAAGCAGATATCTTGTTGGTTACAGATAGCTCTTCAGAGGAGGATTCAGATGCAGATGACCAGTCCTATTATCCCCCTGAGGTATATGCTCAAACTTGGCAGGGTTATATTACTCATATAATGCATATGAGTAATGCAATGCTTAGTTTTTACATCATATACACAATATTGAATGCCATCTCCTTAGTTGACACATCATATATGCGATTGCCCTCTGCTCACTTCCTTAGTATATAAATCATATATTTGAATTATGTCATGCCATGATGTTTACATAGACAGCATGTATCTGAATTATGGCATGCCAACCCATTTTCTAAAGACATAATATAGTTATATCATCTCATCCTGTTTACATAGTCATCATATTTTAAATTATGTCATTCTATCCGTGAATTATATCATGCCATCATGTTTCCATCGACGGCATGTTTGTGATTTATGGCATGCCAACCACTTTAATAGACACATCGTATAGTTATATCATGTCATCCTGTTTACATAGTCATCATATTTTGAAGTATGTCATTCTATCCTGTTTACTTAGCCATCATACATGTGAAATTGTGTCATGCTATCCTGTTTAATTAGCCATCATATATGTGAAATTATGTCCTGCTATTCTGTTTGCTTAGACAACATAAATGTGAATTATTTCATGCCCTATTTTCTTCCCTACTATCCATTGCACCTGTCTATCTTACAATGTCTGTACATTCAATTACTTTTCTTGTTTATCAGCCATTTCAATTGGAGGGAGTGATGGCAGTATCTGTGGGAGTAAAAACACGGTCTTCAGAAAAGATCGTGCTACCTGTCGATGCAGATAGAACCACGGTTGTACTTGCCCAAGAACCAGCCCCACCACACATAACCCACACTCATGCAGATTGTACCCCTACCCAGTTGGACAGAGAACCAGCTGCACCCCTTCTAACCCCAACCCCAGCAGATAGACACCCAGTTCCCGTTGACATAGCACCGTCTCCACCACAAAGCACCCAAACACGAGCAGTTAGTAAGGCAACTGCAGTGCCCAAATCATGAGGACCACCACTCCGAACCCGAAGTCAACGCTTAAAGCAGAAGAAGAATTGTTCTCAGGTTAGGTTCCGTAGCTATGGTTCATACTACTTTGCTCTTGCATCACTGTATTTACTGATACCAACTAATTTCAAATTTGAAGGATGCAATTGAAACTCCAATGGTGCAACAGGTATGTTTTAAACCTGTTGCTTCAACGTGTTTGGCTGTTTGCTGTTGTAACTTGCTCTATGTTGATTTCAGTTTCAATTGAATAAACAGTTATGTTCTCATGCCATGCACATTACAAGTGTTGTTATTGTTGTGTAGTTTCCCACACTTATATTTTGTCTATGCTGCTTTGCCTTAAATAGATATGATTCGAACTGTATCTATCTTGATTTGGCAACATAAACTAGAATGATATAGACCATACAGTGACCATACTACATAGATATATGTTTGTTTCATGTTGTTATCATGTCCACCTTACTACTGAACTGTTTTACCAAAATGAGTTTCATATACTACATTGTAAACCTGAGATGTGTTTGTTTGTTTCTCTTTTAGAATGCGGATAAAATATTGGAGAGGAGTACCCTGTTATGCAATGGTAAAGGAAGTAATGCAGATAAGGTTCAAGATAGTGAGACATCCCTGTTGGTCTCCAAGAAAGCTGATAAAAACTATATTGAAGACACTGTGACAAGCCCAAAGTCCTGTCTTGATGTAGTGTTCGAGTTACTGGCTACCACTGCTGGCACCAGCTCTTCTAACTCGTTGCCTGAATCAGTTCGGCTTCTTGAGTCTCAACTTCAAGTTGAAAGACATCGATCAGATGTTATGCGACAGGAAGCCGAAGGACTGAGGAAGTCCCTGCAGAATTCAGATGCATACTTTCTGGTGCAACAGCAAGCGCTGGAGGACTTAAGCGCCAAACAAGAGAAACTTAATAAGCTTGCTAAGCATCTTGCCAGCATTATGGGTACCCAGGATATTGTTTCTTGAGCTCTTCTGAAGTGGTTTCAGTTCTGGACTTGTTTTGCTGCGGCGTTTATATGCTGCTGTGTTCCCTATATTTGCACTGGTGGCGAACTTTGATGCCCAGTGGATGTAATATGTGTAATAGCCGTGATAGCCTAGTGTAAGTTGCTTGCTTATTTATTTCCTTGTTGTCTTGTTTATTTGTTTGCTTATAGTCAGTGCAGTTCTTTTTCTGTGGTTTGCTAGCGGCTGCAATAACCTATTTTTTAAAACTAGGCCACAATAACCATGGGCTAATATTTACTGTAGTGACACTGGGCCTCCTACGGGCCATAGAAACAGTGGGCCTTCTATGGGTCGTAGAAACAGTGGGCCTTCTACGGGCGGTAGAAACAGTGGGCCTTCTACGGGCCGTAGAAACAGTGGGCCTTCTACGGGCCGTAGAAACAATGGGCCTTATATGGGTCGTATGATCGATTGGCCAAACATGGGCCAAACAGACCGCATTCTGGCCGTAAACGGGCTAGAGTTGGAATCGTCCGTTCATGGGCCGACCATGACGGGCCATCGTTAATAGGCCGTATTTGATCACGCTATGAAAACGGCCCAACGTATTAACGGACCACAAACGGGCCGACTGTAACCACGGGCTGAATTTGGCCCACAAGCAGAAAATGACAGTAACGGGCCGTAAGTAAACGAATGCTGGAAAATAGCCCAAGAATAAATGGGCTCTGAGGAGGCCGAAAGATAACATGGTCTAGAAACGGCCCAACAGAATAACGGGCCGTTAATCGGTATGAAGTGATACACTGTTCTTTACGGGCCAGTTTCACCACGGGTCGTTAATGGGTGTAAAGTGATACACTGTTCATTACGGGCTAGTTTCACCACGGGCCGTTAATAGGCCAAGAGTTACATAGGGCCTCATATGGGCCGAAAGACGTCATGGGCCATACATGGGCCAGAAGTGAAAACGGGCTGGAATCATATTGGATGGCCCAGATGACGCTACTGGGCCTAATTCGAATAGGGCGTAATGGGCCTTGGGTTAGCGGGCTGTAAATGGGCTATATGCGAATAGGACATTAACAGGCTTTCCATGGGCCGGCCTGCCACCTTTTGACCAAGTCAAACGGGCCGGCCTTTTCACAGGAATGGGCCTCTATTGGGCCGTGCCACGTGTCGACGTATCATCGGCGCCTTCTGTCCAATGAGTGGATGACATCTGTCCCAGCGATGAGCCGACACGTGTTTCCTCCAGCCAATGATGATTTTACACGTGGAAAATCCCCATTGGTCGGGGCTGTTAACGGGTTATCGGATCCAAAACCCGACCCGATAGCTTAACGGTGTTCCGTTACGGTGGATGCCACGTGTCGGTCACCCTTGACGAAAGCACTTCTGTGACGCGCGATTTATCGTCATCGAAGTGGACACTTCCGTGATGATAATTTTGGTAATGTCATGGAACACTTCTACGACAGCACAGGTATGACTATCTTGATTCTGTCATAAATTTGTCATGGATGTACATGCATGACAAAAAACGCGACCTACTGTGACAAACACGTATCATCACGGAAGTGTATTTTTTTTTGTAGTGTTGCTTCTCGGAAAATAAAGTTTCTACGATCTGATCGTGGAGGAGAATATTTGAGTTACGAGTTTGGTCTTCATTTGAAACAATGCGGAATAGTTTCGCAACTCACGCCACCTGGAACACCACAAAGTAATGGTGTGTCCGAACATCGTAATCGTACTTTACTAGATATGGTGTGATCTATGATGTCTCTTACTGATTTACCACTATCATTTTGGGGTTATGCTTTAGAGACGGTTGCATTCACGTTAAATAGGGCACCATCTAAATCCGTTGACACGACGCCTTATGAACTATGGTTTGGCAAGAAACTAAAGTTGTCGTTTCTTAAAGTTTGGGTTTGTGATGCTTATGTGAAAAAGTTTCGTCCTGATAAGCTCAAACCCAAATCGGAGAATTGTGTCTTCATAGGATACCCAATGGAGACAGTTGGGTACACCTTCTATCACAGATCCGAAGGCAAGACATTCGTTGCTAAGAATGGATCCTTTCTAGAGAAGGAGTTTCTCTCGAAAGAAGTGAGTGGGAGGAAAGTAGAACTTGATGAGGTAATTGTACCTTCTCCCGAATTGGAAAGTAGTTCATCACAGAAATCAGTTCCAGTGATTCCTACACAATTTGTGAGGAAGTTAATGATAGTGATCATGAAAACTTCAGATCAAGTTACTACCGAACCTCGTAGGTCAACCAGAGTAAGATCCGCACCCGAGTGGTACGGTAATCCTGTTCTGGAGGTCATGTTACTTGACCATGACGAACCTACGAACTATGAGGAAGCGATGATGAGCCCACATTCCGCAAAATGGCTTGAGGCCATGAAATCTGAGATGGGATCCATGTATGAGAACAAAGTGTGGACTTTGGTTGACTTGCCCGATGATCGGCAAGGCATAGAAAATAAATGCATCTTCAAGAGGAAGATGGACGCTGATAGTAGTGTTACTATCTACAAAGCTAGACTTGTCGAAAAGGTTTTTGACAAAGTTCAAGGTGTTGACTACGATGAGATTTTCTCACTCATAGCGATGCTTAAGTCTGTCCGAATCATGTTAGCAAATTGCCACATTTTATGAAATCTGTCAAATGGATGTCAAAACTACATTCCTTAATGGATTTCTTAAAGAAGAGTTGTATGTGATGCAACCAGAAGGTTTTGTCGATCCTAAAGGTGCTAACAAAATTTGCAAGCTCCAGCGATCCATCTATGGACTGGTGCAAGCATCTCGGAGTTGGAATATACGCTTTGATGAGTTGATCAAAGCATATAGTTTTATACAGACTTGCGGTGAAGCCTGTATTTACAAGAAAGTGAGTGGGAGCACCACATCATTTCGGATAAGTATATGTGAATGACATATTGTTGATCGGAAATAATGTAGAATTTTTCTGGAAAGCATAAAGGAGTATTTGAAAGGAGTTTTTTCAAAGAAAGACCTCGGTGAAGCTGCTTACATATTAAGCATCAAGATCTATAGAGATAGATCAAGACGCTTGATAAGTTTTTTCAATGAGTACATACCTTGACAAGATTTTGAAGTAGTTCAAAATAGAACTATCAAAGGAAGAGTTCTTGCCTGTGTCGCACGGTGTAAAGTTGAGTAAAGACTCAAAAACCGACCACGGTAGAAAATAGAAAAGAGAATGAAAGTCATTCCCTATGCCTCGGTCATAGGTTCTATAAAGTATGCTATGTCGTGTACCAGACCTATTCTGTACCTCACCATGAGTTTGGCAAGACGGTACAATAGTGATCTAGGAGTAGATCACTGGACAGCGGTCAAAATTATTCTTAGTGGAATACGGATATATTTCTCGGATATGGAGGTGATAAAGAGTTCGTCGTAAAGAGTTACGTCGATGCAAACTTTGACACAGATTTGGATGACTCTAAGTCTCGATCTAGATACATATTGAAAGTGGGAGCAATTAGCTAGAGTAGCTCCATGCAGAGCATTGTTGACATAGAAATTTGCATAATATATACGGATCTGAATTTGGCAGACCCGTTGACTAAATTTCTCTCACAAGCAAAACATGATCACACCTTAGTACTCTTTGGGTGTTAATCACATGGCGATGTGAACTAGATTACTGACTCTAGTAAATCCTTTGAGTGTTGGTCACATGACGATGTGAATTATGGGTGTTAATCACATGGTGATGTGAACTATTGGTGTTAAATCACATGGCGATGTGAACTAGATTATTTACTCTAGTGCAAGTGGGAGACTGAAGGAAATATGCCCTAGAGGTAATAATAAAGTTATTATTTATTTCCTTATTTCATGATAAATTTTTATTATTCATGCTAGAATTGTATTAACCGGAAACATAATACATGTGTGAATACATAGACAAACAGAGTGTCACTAGTATGCCTCTACTTGACTAGCTCGTTGAATCAAAGATGGTTAAGTTTCCTAGCCATAGACATGAGTTGTCATTTGATTAACGGGATCACATCATTAGAGAATGATGTGATTGACTTGACCCATTCCGTTAGCTTAGCACTTGATCGTTTAGTATGTTGCTATAGCTTTCTTCATGACTTATACATGTTCCTATGACTATGAGATTATGCAACTCCCGTTTACCGGAGGAACACTTTGTGTGCTACCAAACGTCACTACGTAACTGGGTGATTATAAAGGTGCTCTACAGGTGTCTCCGAAGGTACTTGTTGGGTTGGCGTATTTCGAGATTAGGATTTGTCACTCCGATTGTCGGAGAGGTATCTCTGGGCCCACTCAGTAATGCACATCACTATAAGCCTTGCAAGCATTGTAACTAATGAGTTAGTTGCAGGATGATGTATTACGGAACGAGTAAAGAGACTTGCCGGTAACGAGATTGAACTAGGTATTGAGATATCGACGATCGAATCTCGGGCAAGTAACATACCGATGACAAAGGGAACAACGTATGTTGTTATGCGGTTTGACCGATAAAGATCTTCGTAGAATATGTAGGAGACAATATGAGCATCCAGGTTCCGCTATTGGTTATTGACCGGAGACATGTCTCGGTCATGTCTACATAGTTCTCGAACCCGTAGGGTCCGCATGCTTAAAGTTTCGGTGACGATTGTATTATGAGTTTTTGTGTTTTGATGTACTGAAGGTAGTTCGGAGTCCCGGATGTGATCACGGACTTGACGAGGAGTCTCGAAATGGCCGAGACATAAAGATCGATATATTGGACGACTATCTTCGGACACCGGAATGGTTTCGGGGAGTTTCGTACATATACCGGAGTACCGGGGGGTTACCGGAACCCCCCGGGGAGTTTAATGGGCCAAGATGCGCCTTAGTGGAGAAGAGGAGGGGCGGCTAGGGCAGGCCGCGCGCCCCCTCCGCCTCTAGTCCGAATTGGACAAGGAGGAGGGGCGGCGCCCCCCTTTCCTTCCTCTCTCCCCTTCCCTTCCTTTCCCCCTCCTACTCCAACTAGGCAAAGAGGGAGTCCTACTCCCTGGCGCGCCCTCCTCTTGGCCGGCCGCCTCCTCCCCCTGGTCCTTTATATACGGGGGCAGGGGGCACCTCTAGACACAACAATTGATCTCTTGATCTCTTAGTCGTGTGCGGTGCCCCCCTCCACCATATTCCACCTCGATCATATCGTAGCGGTGCTTAGGCGAAGCCCTGCGTCGGTAGCAACATCATCATCGTCATCACGCCGTCGTGCTGACGGAACTCTCCCTTGAAGCCCTGCTGGATCGGAGTTCGCGGGTCGTCATCGAGCTGAACGTGTGCTGAACTCGGAGGTGTCGTACGTTCGGTACTTGCATCGGTCGGATCGTGAAGACGTACGACTACATCAACCACGTTGTGCTAACGCTTCCGCTTTCGGTCTATGAGGGTACGTGGACACACTCTCCCCTCTCGTTGCTATGCATCACCATGATCCTGTGTGTGCGTAGGAATTTTTTTGAAATTACTACGTTCCCCAACAGTGGTATCAGAGCCAGGTTTTATGCGTAGATGTTATATGCACGAGTAGAACACAAGTGAGTTGTGGGTGATACAAGTCATACTGCTTACCAGCATGTCATACTTTGGTTCGGCGGTATTGTTGGATGAAGCGGCCCGGACCGACATTACACGTACGCTTACGCGAGACTGGTTCTACCGACGTGCTTTGCACATAGGTGGCTGGCGGGTGTCAGATTCTCCAACTTTAGTTGAACCGAGTGTGGCTATGCCCGGTCCTTGTGAAGGTTAAAACAGCACTAACTTGACGAACTGTCGTTGTGGTTTTGATGCGTAGGTAAGAACGGTTCTTGCTCAGCCCGTAGCAGCCACGTAAAACTTGCAACAACAAAGTAGAGGACGTCTAACTTATTTTTGCAGGGCATGTTGTGATGTGATATGGTCAAGACATGATGCTATATTTATTGTATGAGATGATCATGTTTTGTAACTAAGTTATCGGCAACTGGCAGGAGCCATATGGTTGTCACTTTATTGTATGCAATGCAATCGCACTATAATTGCTTTACTTTATCACTAAGCGGTAGCGATAGTCGTAGAAGCAATAGTTGGCGAGACAACAACGATGCTACGATGGAGATCAAGGTGTCGCGTCGGTGACGATGGTGATCTTGATGGTGCTTCGGAGATGGAGATCACAAGCACAAGATGATGATGGCCATATCATATCACTTATATTGATTGCATGTAATGTTTATCTTTTATGCATCTTATTTTGCTTAGATCGACGGTAGCATTATAAGATGATCTCTCACTAAATTTCAAGGTATAAGTGTTCTCCCTGAGTATGCACCGTTGCGAAAGTTCTTCGTGCTGAGACACCACGTGATGATCGGGTGTGATAAGCTCTACGTTCAAATACAACGGGTGCAAGACAGTTTTGCACACGCGGAATACTCAGGTTAAACTTGACGAGCCTAGCACATGCAGATATGGCCTCGGAACACTGAGACCGAAAGGTCGAGCGTGTATCATATAGTAGATATGATCAACATGATGTTCACCATTGAAAACTACTCCATCTCACGTGATGATCGGACATGGTTTAGTTGATTTGGATCACGTGATCACTTAGATGATTAGAGGGATGTCTATCTAAGTGGGAGTTCTTAAGTAATATGATTAATTGAACTTTAATTTATCATGAACTTAGTCCTGATAGTATTTTGCAAATAAATGTTGTAGATCAATAGCTCACGTTGTTGTTTCCCTATGTTTTATATATGTTCCTAGAGAAAACAAAGTTGAAAGATGATAGTAGCAATGATGCGGACTGGGTCCGTGATCTGAGGTTTATCCTCATTGCTGCACAGAAAAATTATGTCCATGATGCACCTCTAGGTGACAAACCTATTGCAGGAGCAGATGCAGATGTTATGAACGTTTGGCTAGCTCAATATGATGACTACTTGATAGTTTAGTGCACCATGCTTAACGGCTTAGAATCGGGACTTCAAAGACGTTTTAAACGTCATGGACCATATGAGATGTTCCAGGAGTTGAAGTTAATATTTCAAGCAAATACCCGAGTTGAGAGATATGAAGTCTCCAACAAGTTCTATAGCTAAAAGATGGGGGAGAATAGCTCGAGCAGTGAGCATGTGCTCAGATTGTCTGGGTACTACAATCGCTTGAATCAAGTGGGAGTTAATCTTCCAGATAAAATAGTGATTGACAGAATTCTCTAGTCACCATCACCAAGTTAGTAGAACTTCGTGATGAACTATAGTATGCAAGGGATGACGAAAAAAATTCCCGAGTTTTTCATGATGATGAAATTGATGAAGGTAGAAATAAAGAAAGAGCATCAAGTGTTGATGGTTGACAAGACCACTAGTTTCAAGGAAAAGGGCAAAGGGAAGAAGGGGGAACTTCAAGAAGAACGGCAAGCAAGTTGCTACTCAAGTGAAGAAGCCCAAGTCTGGACCTAAGCCTGAGACTAAGTGCTTCTACTGCAAAGGGACTGGTCACTGGAAGCGGAACTGCCCCAAGTATTTGGCGGATAAGAAGGATGGCAAAGGGAACAAGGGTATATTTGATATACATGTTATTGATGTGTACCTTACTAGTGTTTATAGCAACCCCTCAGTATTTGATACTAGTTCAGTTGCTAAGATTAGTAACTCGAAATGGGAGTTGCAGAATGAACAGAAACTAGTTAAGGGCGAGGTGACGATGCGTGTTGGAAGTAGTTACAAGATTGATATGATCATCATCGCACACTCCCTACACTTTCGGGATTAGTGTTGAACCTAAATAAGTGTTATTTGGTGTTTGCGTTGAGCATGAATATGATTTGATCATGTTTATTGCAATACGGTTATTCATTTAAATTAGAGAATAATTGTTGTTCTGTTTACATGAATAAAACCTTCTATGGTCATACACCCAATAAAAATGGATTGTTGGATCTCGATCGTAGTGATACACATATTCATAATATTAAAACTAAAAGATGCAAAGTTAATAATGATAGTGCAACTTATTTGTGGCACTGTCGTTTAGGTCATACTGGTGTAAAGCGCATGAAGAAACTCCATGTCGATGGGATTTTGGAATCACTTGATTATGAATCACTTGGTACTTGCGAACCATGCCTCATGGGCAAGATGACTAAAACGCCGTTCTCCGGAACTATGGAGCGAGCAACAGATTTGTTGGAAATCATACATACTGATGTATGTGGTCCAATGAATGTTGAGGCTCGCGGTGGGTATCATTATTTTCTCACCTTCACAGATGATTTGAACAGATATGGGTATATCTACTTAATGAAACATAAGTCTGAAACATTTGAAAAGTTCAAAGAATTTCAGAGCGAAGTAGAAAATCATCGTAACAAGAAAATAAAGTTTCTACGATCTGATCGTGGAGGAGAATATTTGAGTTACGAGTTTGGTCTTCATTTGAAACAATGCGGAATAGTTTCGCAACTCACGCCACCTGGAACACCACAAAGTAATGGTGTGTCCGAACATCGTAATCGTACATTACTAGATATGGTGTGATATATGATGTCTCTTACTGATTTACCACTATCATTTTGGGGTTATGCTTTAGAGACGGCTCCATTCACGTTAAATAGGGCACCATCTACATCCGTTGACACGACGCCTTATGAACTATGGTTTGGCAAGAAACCAAAGTTGTCGTTTCTTAAAGTTTGGGGTTGCGATGCTTATGTGAAAAAGTTTGATCCTGATAAGCTCAAACCCAAATCGGAGAATTGTGTCTTCATAGGATACCCAAAGGAGACAGTTGGGTAGACCTTCTATCACAAATCCGAAGGCAAGACATTCGTTGCTAAGAATGGATCCTTTTTAGAGAAGGAGTTTCTCTCGAAAGAAGTGAGTGGGAGGAAAGTAGAACTTGATGAGGTAATTGTACCTTCTCCCGAATTGGAAAGTAGTTCATCACAGAAATCAGTTCCAATGATTCCTACACCAATTAGTGAGGAAGTTAATGATAGTGATCATGAAAACTTCAGATCAAGTTACTACCGAACCTCGTAGGTCAACCAGAGTAAGATCCGCACCCGAGTGGTACGGTAATCCTGTTCTGGAGGTCATGTTACTTGACCATGACGAACCTACGAACTATGAGGAAGCGATGATGAGCCCAAATTCCGCAAAATGGCTTGAGGCCATGAAATCTGAGATGGGATCCATGTATGAGAACAAAGTGTGGACTTTGGTTGACTTGCCCGATGATCGGCAAGGCATAGAAAATAAATGCATCTTCAAGAGGAAGATGGACGCTGATAGTAGTGTTACTATCTACAAAGCTAGACTTGTCAAAAAGGTTTTTGACAAAGTTCAAGGTGTTGACTACGATGAGATTTTCTCACTCATAGCGATGCTTAAGTCTGTCCGAATCATGTTAGCAAATTGCCACATTTTATGAAATCTGTCAAATGGATGTCAAAACTACATTCCTTAATGGATTTCTTAAAGAAGAGTTGTATGTGATGCAACCAGAAGGTTTTGTCGATCCTAAAGGTGCTAACAAAATTTGCAAGCTCCAGCGATCCATCTATGGACTGGTGCAAGCACCTCGGAGTTGGAATATATGCTTTGATGAGTTGATCAAAGCATATAGTTTTATACAGACTTGCGGTGAAGCTTGTATTTACAAGAAAGTGAGTGGGAGCACTACATCATTTCTGATAAGTATATGTGAATGACATATTGTTGATCGGAAATAATGTAGAATTTTTCTAGAAAGCATAAAGGAGTATTTGAAAGGAGTTTTTTCAAAGAAAGACCTCGGTGAAGCTGCTTACATATTAAGCATCAAGATCTATAGAGATAGATCAAGACGCTTGATAAGTTTTTTCAATGAGTACATACCTTGACAAGATTTTGAAGTAGTTCAAAATAGAACAGTCAAAGAAAGAGTTCTTGCCTGTGTCGCAAGGTGTAAAGTTGAGTAAAGACTCAAAAACCGACCAAGGCAGAAAATAGAAAAGAGAATGAAAGTCATTCCCTATGCCTCAATCATAGGTTCTATAAAGTATGCTATGTTGTGTACCAGACCTATTGTGTACCTCACCATGAGTTTGGCAAGAGGGTAAAATAGTGATCTAGGAGTAGATCACTGGACATCGGTCAAAATTATCCTTAGTGGAATACGGATATATTTCTCGGTTATGGAGGTGATAGAGTTCGTCATAAAGAGTTACTTTGATGCAAACTTTGACACAGATCTGGATGACTCTAAGTCTCGATCTAGATACATATTGAAAGTGGGAGAAATTAGCTAGAGTAGCTCCATGCAAAGCATTGTTGACATAGAAATTTGCATAATATATACGGATCTGAATTTGGCAGACCCGTTGACTAATTTCTCTCACAAGCAAAACATGATCACACCTTAGTACTCTTTGGGTGTTAATCACATGGCAATGTGAACTAGATTACTGACTCTAGTAAATCCTTTGAGTGTTGGTCACATGACGATGTGAACTATGGGTGTTAATCACATGGTGATGTGAACTATTGGTGTTAAATCACATGGCGATGTGAACTAGATTATTGACTCTAGTGCAAGTGGGAGACTGAAGGAAATATGCCCTAGAGGCAATAATAAAGTTATTATTTATTTCCTTATTTCATGATAAATGTTTATTATTCATGCTAGAATTGTATTAACCGGAAACATAATACATGTGTGAATACATAGACAAACAGAGTGTCACTAGTATGCCTCTACTTGACTAGCTCGTTGAATCAAAGATGGTTAAGTTTCCTAGCCATAGACATGAGTTGTCATTTGATTAACGGGATCACATCATTAGAGAATGATGTGATTGACTTGACCCATTCCGTTAGCTTAGCACTTGATCGTTTAGTATGTTGCTATAGCTTTCTTCATGACTTATACATGTTCCTATGACTATGAGATTATGCAACTCCCGTTTACCGGAGGAACACTTTGTGTGCTACCAAACGTCACAACGTAACTGGGTGATTATAAAGGTGCTCTACAGGTGTCTCCGAAGGTACTTGTTGGGTTGGCGTATT
Organism: Triticum aestivum; assembly: GCF_018294505.1. Lineage (NCBI taxonomy): Eukaryota > Viridiplantae > Streptophyta > Magnoliopsida > Poales > Poaceae > Triticum > Triticum aestivum. The sequence goes on along the minus strand of NC_057802.1, from coordinate 469,579,259 downwards.
TCGAGATTAGGATTTGTCACTCTGATTGTCGGAGAGGTATCTCTGGGCCCACTCGGTAATGCACATCACTATAAGCCTTGCAAGCATTGTAACTAATGAGTTAGTTGCAGGATGATGTATTACGGAACAAGTAAAGAGACTTGTCGGTAACGAGATTGAACTAGGTATTGAGATACCGACGATCGAATCTCGGGCAAGTAACATACCGATGACAAAGGGAACAACGTATGTTGTTATGCGGTTTGACCGATAAAGATCTTCGTAGATTATGTCGGAGACAATATGAGCATCCAGGTTCCGCTATTGGTTATTGACCGGGGACATGTCTCGGTCATGTCTACATAGTTATCGAACCCGTAGGGTCCGCACGCTTAAAGTTTCAGTGACGATTGTATTATGAGTTTTTTTGTTTTGATGTACTGAAGGTAGTTCGGAGTCCCGGATGTCATCACGGACTTGACGAGGAGTCTCAAAATGGTCGAGACATAAAGATCGATATATTGGACGACTATGTTCCGACACCGGAATGGTTTCGGGGAGTTTCGGACATATACCGGAGTACCGGGGGGTTACCGGAACCCCCCGGGGAGTTTAATGGGCCAAGATGGGCCTTAGTGGAGAAGAGAAGGGGCGGCTAGGGCAGGCCGCGTGCCTCCTCCCCCTCTAGTCCAAATTGGACACGGAGGGGGGCGGCGCCCCCCTTTCCTTCCTCTCTCTCCTTCCCTTCCTTTCCCCCTCCTACTCCAACTAGGAAAAGAGGGAGTCCTACTCCCGGTGGGAGTAGGACTCCTCCCTGGCGCGCCCTCCTCCTGGCCGGCGACTCCTCCCCCTGGTCCTTTATATACGGGGGCAGGGGCACCTCTAGACACAACAATTGATCTCTTGATCTCTTAGCCGTGTGCGGTGACCCCCTCCACCATATTCCACCTCGATCATATCGTAGTGGTGCTTAGGCAAAGCCCTGCGTCGGTAGCAACATCATCACCGTCATCACGCCGTCGTGCTGACGGAACTCTCCTGCGAAGCTCTGCTGTATCGGAGTTCGCGGGACGTCATCAAGCTGAACGTGTGCTGAACTCGGAGGTGTCGTACGTTCAGTAATTGCATCGGTCGGATCGTGAAGACGTACGACTACATCAACTGCGTTGTGCTAACGCTTCCGCTTTCGGTCTACGAGGGTACGTGGACACACTCTCCCCTCTCGTTGCTATTGGTACCTCTTGTGCACTGCGTTGGTTTTCCCTTGAAGAGGAAAGGGTGATGCAGCAAAGTAGCGTAAGTATTTCCCTCAGTTTTTTAGAACCAAGGTATCAATCCAGTAGGAGGCTATGCGTGAGTCCCTCGTACCTACACAAAACAAATAACTCCTCGCAACCAACGCGATAAGGGGTTGTCAATCCCTTCACAGTCACTTACGAGAGTGAGATCTGATAGATATGATAGGATAATATTTTTTATATTTTTGTGATAAAGATGCAAAGCAAAGTAAAAAAGCAAAGGCAATAACAAAGTGTTGGAAGATTAATATGATGAAGATAGACCCGGTGGCCATAGGTTTCACTAGTGGCTTCTCTCAAGAGCATAAGTATTTTACAGTGGGTGAACGAATTACTGTTGAGCAATTGACAGAATTGAGCATAGTTATGAGAATATCTAGGTATGATCATGTATATAGGCATCACGTCCGAGACAAGTAGACCGACTCCTGCCTGCATCTACTACTATTACTCCACTCATCGACCGCTATCCAGCATGCATCTAGAGTATTAAGTTCATGAAAACAGAGTAATGCCTTAAGCAAGATGACATGATGTAGAGGGATAAATTCATGCAATATGATAAAAACCCATCTTGTTATCCTCGATGGCAACAATACAATACGTGCCTTGCTGCCCCTACTGTCACTCGGAAAGGACACCGCAAGATTGTACCCAAAGCTAAGCACTTCTCCCATTGCAAGAAAGATCAATCTAGTAGGCCAAACCAAACTGATAATTCGAAGAGACTTGCAAAGATAACCAATCATACATAAAAGAATTCAGAGAAGATTCAAATATTGTTCATAGATAATCTTGAGCATAAACCCACAATTCATCGGTCTCAACAAACACACCGCAAAAAGAAGATTACATCGAATAGATCTCCACGAGAGAGGGGGAGAACATTGTATTGAGATCCAAAAAGAGAAAAGAAGCCATCTAGCTAATAACTATGGACCCGAAGGTCTGAGGTAAACTACTCACACTTCATCGGAGAGGCTATGGTGTTGATGTAGAAGCCCTCCGTGATGGATGCCCCTTCCGGCGGAGCTCTGGAACAGGCCCCAAGATGGGATCTCGTGGGTACAGAAGGTTGCGGCGGTGGAATTAGGTTTTTGGCTCCGTATCTGATCGTTTGGGGGTACGTAGGTATATATAGGAGGAAGAAGTATGTCGGTGGAGCAACGTGGGGCCCACGAGGGTGGAGGGCGCCCCCTGGGAGTGGGCGCGCCCCCCTACCTCATGGCCTCCTGGAAGTCTCATGGATCTTGTTCGTTCCAAAAATCACGTTCCCGAAGGTTTCATTCCGTTTGGACTCCGTTTGATATTCTTTTTCTGCGAAACTCTGAAATAGGCAAAAAACAACAATTCTGGGCTGGGTCTCCGGTTAATAGGTTAGTCCCAAAAATAATATAAAAGTGGATAATAAAGCCCAATATTGTCCAAAACAGTAGATAATATAGCATGGAGCAATCAAAAATTATAGATACGTTGGAGACGTATCAAGCATCCCCAAGCTTAATTCCCGCTCGTCCTCGAGTAGGTAAATGATAAAAAAACAGAATTTTTGATGCAGAGTGCTACTTGGCATAATTTCAATGTAATTTTTCTTAATTGTGGTATGAATACTCAGATCCGAAAGATTCAAGATAAAAGTTCATATTGACATAAAAATAATAATACTGCAAGCATACTAACTAAGCAATTATGTCTTCTCAAAATAACATGGCCAAAGAAAGTTCATCCCTACAAAATCATATAGTTTAGTCTGTTGGGGAACGTAGTAATTTCAAAAAAATTCCTACGCACACGCAAGATCATGGTGATGCATAGCAACGAGAGGGGAGAGTGTTGTCCACGTACCCTCGTAGATTGACAGCAGAAGCGTTATCACAACGCGGTTGATGTAGTCGTACGTCTTCACGATCCGACCGATCAAGTACCGAACGTACAGCACCTCCAAGTTCTACACACGTACAGCTCGATGACGTCCCTCGAACTCCGATCCAGCCGAGTGTTGAGGGAAAGTTTCATCAGCAAGACGGCGTGGTGAAGATGATGATGTTCCACCGACGCAGGGCTTCGCCTAAGCTCCGCGACGGTATTATCGAGGTGTAATCTGGTGGAGGGGGGCACCGCACATGGCTAAAATATCGTATATCAAGTGTGTCCTTAGGTGCCCCCCTGCCCCCGTATATAAAGGATCAAGGGGGAGGCCGGCTGCCCTAGGCGCGCCAAGGAGAGAGGGGGAGTCCTCCTCCTAGTAGGAGTAGGACTCCCCTTTCCTAGTCCTACTAGGAAAAGAGGGGGGGAAGGAAAGAGAGGGAGAGGGAGAGGGAAAGGGGGCTGCGCCCCCCTCTCCTAGTCCAACTAGGACTCCCCTTGGGAGGGGCGCGCCACCTCCTGGCTGCTGCCCTCTCTCTCCCCTCAAGGCCCACCAAGGCCCAATATTCCCCCGGGGGGTTCCGGTAACCCTCCGGCACTCCGGTTTAATCCGAAACTTCTCCGGAACACTTCTGGTGTCCGAATATAGTCGTCCAATATATCAATCTTTATGTCTCGACCATTTCGAGACTCCTCGTCATGTCCGTGATCACATCCGGGACTCCGAACAACCTTCGGTACATCAAAACATATAAACTCATAATATAACTGTCATCGTAACTTTAAGCGTGCGGACCCTTTGGGTTCGAGAACTATGTAGACATGACTGAGACACCTCTCCGGTCAATAACCAATAGCGGGACCTGGATGCCCATATTGGCTCCGACATATTCTACGAAGATCTTTATCGGTCAGACCGCATAACAACATACGTTGTTCCCTTTGTCATCGGTATGTTACTTGCCCGAGATTCGATCGTCGGTATCTCGATACCTAGTTCAATCTCGTTACCGGCAAGTCTCTTTACTCATTTCGTAATACATCATCCTGCAACTAACTCATTAGTCACAATGCTTGCAAGGCTTATAGTGATGTGCATTACCGAGTGGGCCCAGAGATACCTCTCCGACAATCGGAGTGACAAATCCTAATCTCGAAATACGCCAACCCAACAAGTACCTTTGGAGACACCTGTAGAGCACCTTTTTAATCACCCAGTTACGTTGTGACGTTTGGTAGCACACAAAGTGTTCCTCCGGTAAACGGGAGTTGCATAATCTCATAGTCATAGGAACATGTATAAGTCATGAAGAAAGCAATAGCAACATACTAAACGATCGGGTGCTAAGCTAACGTAATGGGTCAAGTCAATCACGTCATTCTCCTAATGAGGTGATCCCGTTAATCAAATGACAACTCATGTCTATGGCTAGGAAACATAACCATCTTTGATTAACGAGCTAGTCAAGTAGAGGCATACTAGTGACACTCTGTTTGTCTATGTATTCACACATGTATTATGTTTCCGGTTAATACAATTCTAGCATGAATAATAAACATTTATCATGATATAAGGAAATATATAATACTTTATTATTGCCTCTAGGGCATATTTCCTTCAGTCTCCCACTTGCACTAGAGTCAATAATCTAGATTACATAGTAATGATCCTTACACCCATGGAGTCTTGGTGCTGATCATGTTTTGCTCGTGGAAGAGGCTTAGTCAACGGGTCTGCAACATTCAGATCCGTATGTATCTTGCAAATTTCTATGTCTCCCACCTGGACTAAATCCCGGATGGAATTGAAGCGTCTTCTGATGTGCTTGGTTCTCTTGTGAAATCTGGATTCCTTTGCTAAGGCAATTGCACCAGTATTGTCACAAAAGATTTTCACTGGTCCCGATGTACTAGGTATGACACCTAGATCGGATATGAACTCCTTCATCCAGACTCCTTCATTTGCTGCTTCCGAAGCAGCTATGTATTCCGCTTCACACGTAGATCCCGCCACGACACTTTGCTTAGAACTGCACCAACTGACAGCTCCACCGTTCAATGTAAATACGTATCCGGTTTGCGATTTCGAATCGTCCGGATCAGTGTCAAAGCTTGCATCAACGTAACCCCTTACGATGAGTTCTTTGTCACCTCCATAAACGAGAAACATATCCTTAGTCCTTTTCAGGTATTTCAGGATGTTCTTGACCGCTGTCCAGTGATCCACTCCTGGATTACTTTGGTACCTCCCTGCTAAACTTATAGCAAGGGACACATCAGGTCTGGTACATAGCATTGCATACATGATAGAGCCTATGGCTGAAGCATAGGGAACATCTTTCATCTTCTCTCTATCTTCTGCAGTGGTCGGGCATTGAGTCTTACTCAATCTCACACCTTGTAGTACAGGCAAGAACTCTTTCTTTGCTTGATCCATTTTGAACTTCTTCAAAACTTTGTCAAGGTATGTGCTTTGTGAAAGTCCAATTAAGCATCTTGATCTATCTCTATAGATCTTAATGCCTAATATATATGCAGCTTCACCGAGGTCTTTCATTGAAAAACTCTTATTCAAGTATCCCTTTATGCTATCCAGAAATTCTATATCATTTCCAATCAGTAATATGTCATCCACATATAATATCAGAAATGCTATCGAGCTCCCACTCACTTTCTTGTAAATACAGGCTTCTCCAAAAGTCTGTATAAAACCAAATGCTTTGATCACACTATCAAAGCGTTTATTCCAACTCCGAGAGACTTGCACCAGTCCATAAATGGATCGTTGGAGCTTGCACACTTTGTTAGCTCCCTTTGGATCGACAAAACCTTCCGGTTGCATCATATACAACTCTTCTTCCAGAAATCCATTCAGGAATGCAGTTTTGACATCCATTTGCCAAATTTCATAATCATAAAATGCGGCAACTGCTAACATGATTCGGACAGACTTAAGCATCGCTACGGGTGAGAAGGTCTCATCGTAGTCAATCCCTTGAACTTGTCGAAAACCTTTTGCAGCAAGTCGAGCTTTATAGACAGTAACATTACCATCAGCGTCAGTCTTCTTCTTGAAGATCCATTTATTTTCAATGGCTTGCCGACCATCGGGCAAGTCAACCAAAGTCCATACTTTGTTCTCATACATGGATCCCATCTCGGATTTCATGGCTTCAAGCCATTTTGCGGAATCTGGGCTCACCATCGCTTCTTCATAGTTCGTAGGTTCGTCATGGTCTAGTAACATGACCTCCAGAACAGGATTACCGTACCACTCTGGTGCGGATCTTGATCTAGTTGACCTACAAAGTTCAGTAATAACTTGATCTAAAGTTTCATGATCATTATCATTAACTTCCTCACTAATTGGTGTAGGTGTCGCAGAAACTGATTTCTGCGATGATCTACTTTCCAATAAGGGAGCAGGTACAGTTACCTCATCAAGTTCTACTTTCCTCCCACTCACATCTTTCGAGAGAAACTCCTTCTCTAGAAAGGATCCATTCTTAGCAACGAATATCTTGCCTTCGGATCTGTGATAGAAGGTGTACCCAACAAGCTCCTTTGGGTATCCTATGAAGACACATTTCTCCGATTTAGGTTCGAGCTTATCAGGTTGAAGTTTCTTCACATAAGCATCGCAACCCCAAACTTTAAGATACGACAACTTTGGTTTCTTGCCAAACCATAGTTCAAAAGGCGTCGTCTCAACGGATTTTGATGGTGTCCTATTTAGAGTGAATGCAGACATCTCTAAATCATAACCCCAAAACGATAGCGGTAAATCAGTAAGAGACATCATAGATCGCACCATATCTAATAAAGTACGATTACGACGTTCGGACACACCATTACGCTGTGGTGTTCCGGGTGGCGTGAGTTGCGAAACTATTCCGCATTGTTTCAAATGTAGACCAAACTCGTAACTCAAATATTCTCCTCCACGATCAGATCGTAGGAATTTTATTTTCTTGTTACGATGATTTTCAACTTCACTCTGAAATTCTTTGAACTTTTCAAATGTTTCAGACTTATGTTTCATTAAGTAGATATACCCATATCTGCTCAAATCATCTGTGAAGGTGAGAAAATAACGATATCCGCCACGAGCCTCAATATTCGTCGGACCACATACATCTGTATGTATGATTTCCAACAAATCTGTTGCGCTCTCCATAGTTCCGGAGAACGGTGTTTTGGTCATCTTGCCCATGAGGCACGGTTCGCAAGTACCAAGTGATTCAAAATCAAGTGATTCCAAAATTCCATCAGTATGGAGTTTCTTCATGCGCTTTACACCGATATGACCTAAACGGCAGTGCCACAAATAAGTTGCACTATCATTATTAACTCTGCATCTTTTGGCTTCGACATTATGAATATGTGTATCACTACTATCGAGATTCATTAAAAATAGACCACTCTTCAAGGGTGCATGACCATAAAAGATATTATTCATATAAATAGAACAACCATTCTTCTCTGATTTAAATGAATAACCGTCTCGCATTAAACAAGATCCAGATATAATGTTCATGCTCAACGCTGGCACCAAATAACAATTATTTAGGTCTAAAACTAATCCCGAAGGTAGATGTAGAGGTAGCGTGCCGACGGCGATCACATCGACTTTGGAACCATTTCCCACGCGCACCGTCACCTCGTCCTTAGCCAATCTTTGCTTAATCCGCAGCCCTTGTTTCGAGTTGCAAATATTAGCAACAGAACCAGTATCAAATACCCAGGTGCTACTGCGAGTATTAGTAAGGTACACATCAATAACATGTATATCACATATACCTTTGTTAACCTTGCCATCCTTCTTATCCGCCAAATACTTGGGGCAGTTCCGCTTCCAGTGACCAGTCTGCTTACAGTAGAAGCACTCAGTTTCAGGCTTATGTCCAGACTTGGATTTCATCTCCTGAGCAGCAACTTGCTTGCTGTTCTTCTTGAAGTTCCCTTTCTTCTTCCCTTTGCCCTTTTCCTTGAAACTAGTGGTTTTACTGACCATCAACACTTGATGCTCCTTTTTGATTTCTACCTCCGCTGCCTTTAGCATTGCGAAGAGCTCGGGAATTGTCTTATCCATCCCTTGCATGTTATAGTTCATCACGAAGCTCTTGTAGCTTGGTGGCAGTGATTGAAGAATTCTGTCAATGACGCAATCATCCGGAAGTTGAACTCCCAGTTGAATCAAGTGATTATTATACCCAGACATTCTGAGTATATGCTCACTGACAGAACTATTCTCTTCCATCTTGCAGCTATAGAACTTATTGGAGACTTCATATCTCTCAATCCGGGCATTTGCTTGAAATATTAACTTCAACTCCTGGAACATCTCATATGCTCCATGACGTTCAAAACGTCGTTGAAGACCCGGTTCTAAGCCGTAAAGCATGGCACACTGAACTATTGAGTAGTCATCAGCTTTGCTCTGCCAGACGTTCATAACTTCTGGCGTAGCTCTTGCAGGAGGCCTGGCACCTAGCGGTGCTTCCAGGACGTAATTCTTTTGTGCAGCAATGAGGATAATCCTCAAGTTACGGACCCAGTCCGTGTAATTGCTACCATCATCTTTCAACTTAGCTTTCTCAAGGAACGCATTAAAATTCAACGGAACAACAGCACGGGCCATTTATCTACAACATAGACAAGCAAGATACTATCAGGTACTAAGTTCATGATAAATTTAAGTTCAATTAATCATATTACTTAAGAACTCCCACTTAGATAGATATCCCTCTAATCATCTAAGTGATTACATGATCCAAATCAACTAAACCATGTCCGATCATCACGTGAGATGGAGTAGTTTCAATGGTGAACATCACTATGTTGATCATATCTACTATATGATTCACGCTCGACCTTTCGGTCTCTGTGTTCCGAGGCCATATCTGTACATATGCTAGGCTCGTCAAGTTTAACCTGAGTATTCCGCGTGTGCAACTGTTTTGCACCCGTTGTATTTGAACGTAGAGCTTATCACACCCGATCATCACGTGGTGTCTCAGCACGAAGAACTTTCGCAACGGTGCATACTCAGGGAGAACACTTTTATCTTGAAATTTTAGTGAGGGATCATCTTATAATGCTACCGTCAATCAAAGCAAGATAAGATGCATAAAGGATTAACATCACATGCAATCAATATAAGTGATATGATATGGCCATCATCATCTTGTGCTTGTGATCTCCATCCTCGAAGCACCGTGCTCGTGATCTCCATCTCCGAAGCACCGTCATGATCACCATCGTCACCGGCACGACACCTTGATCTCCATCGTAGTATCGTTGTCGTCTCGCCAACTTATTGCTTTTACGACTATCGCTACCGCTTAGTGATAAAGTAATACTATTACATGGCGATTGCATCTCATACAATAAAGCGACAACCATATGGCTCCTGCCAATTGCCGATAACTCGGTTACAAAAACATGATCATCTCATACAACAAATTATATCACATCATGTCTTGACCATATCACATCACAGCATGCCCTGCAAAAACAAGTTAGACGTCCTCTACTTTGTTGTTGCATGTTTTACGTGGCTGCTACGGGCTTAGCAAGAACCGTTCTTACCTACGCATCAAAACCACAACGATAGTTTGTCAAGTTGGTGCTGTTTTAACCTTCGCAAGGACCGGGCGTAGCCACACTCGGTTCAACTAAAGTGAGAGAGACAGACACCCGCCGGTCACCTTTAAGCAACGAGTGCTCGCAACGGTGAAACCAGTCTCGCGTAAGCGTACGCGTAATGTCGGTCCGGGCCGCTTCATCTCACAATACCGCTGAACCAAAGTATGACATGCTGCTAAGCAGTATGACTTATATCGCCCACAACTCACTTGTGTTCTACTCGTGCATAGCATCAACGCATAAAACCAGGCTCTGATACCACTGTTGGGGAACGTAGTAATTTCAAAAAAATTCCTACGCACACGCAAGATCATGGTGATGCATAGCAACGAGAGGGGAGAGTGTTGTCCACGTACCCTCGTAGACCGACAGCGGAAGCGTTATCACAACGCGGTTGATGTAGTCGTACGTCTTCACGATCCGACCGATCAAGTACCGAACATGCGGCACCTCCAAGTTCTACACACGTACAGCTCGATGACGTCCCTCGAAATCCGATCCAGCCGAGTGTTGAGGGAGAGTTTCGTCAGCACGACGGCATGGTGACGATGATGATGTTCCACTGACGCAGGGCTTCGCCTAAGCTCCGCGACGGTATTATCGAGGTGTAATCTGGTGGAGGGGGCACCGCACACGGCTAAAATATCGTATATCAAGTGTGTCCTTAGGTGCCCCCCTGCCCCCGTATATAAAGGAGCAAGGGGGAGGCCGGCTGCCCTAGGCGCGCCAAGGAGAGAGGGGGAGTCCTCCTCCTAGTAGGAGTAGGACTCCCCTTTCCTAGTCCTACTAGGAAAAGAGGGGGGGAAGGAAAGAGAGGGAGAGGGAGAGGGAAAGGGGGCTGCGCCCCCCTCTCCTAGTCCAACTAGGACTCCCCTTGGGAGGGGAGCGCCACCTCCTGGCTGCTGCCCTCTCTCTTCCCTCAAGGCCCACCAAGGCCCAATATTCCCCCGGGGGGTTCCGGTAACCCTCCGGCACTCCGGTTTAATCCGAAACTTCTCCGGAACACTTCCGGTGTCCGAATATAGTCGTCCAATATATCAATCTTTATGTCTCGACCATTTCGAGACTCCTCGTCATGTCCGTGATCACATCCGGGACTCCGAACAACCTTTGGTACATCAAAACATATAAACTCATAATATAACTGTCATCATAACTTTAAGCGTGCGGACCCTTTGGGTTCGAGAACTATGTAGACATGATCGAGACACCTCTCCGGTCAATAACCAATAGCGGGACCTGGATGCCCATATTGGCTCCCACATATTCTACGAAGATCTTTATCGGTCAGACCGCATAACAACATCCATTGTTCCCTTTGTCATCGGTATGTTACTTGCCTGAGATTCGATCGTCGGTATCTCGATACCTAGTTCAATCTCGTTACCGGCAAGTCTCTTTACTCGTTCCGTAATACATCATCCCGCAACTAACTCATTAGTCACAATGCTTGCAAGGCTTATAGTGATGTGCATTACCGAGTGGGCCCAGAGATACCTCTCCGACAATCGGAGTGACAAATCCTAATCTCGAAATACGCCAACCCAACAAGTACCTTTGGAGACACCTGTAGAGCACCTTTATAATCACCCAGTTACGTTGTGTCGTTTGGTAGCACACAAAGTGTTCCTCCGGTAAACGGGAGTTGCATAATCTCATAGTCATAGGAACATGTATAAGTCATGAAGAAAGCAATAGCAACATACTAAACGATCGGGTGCTAAGCTAACGTAATGGGTCAAGTCAATCACGTCATTCTCCTAATGAGGTGATCCCGTTAATCAAATGACAACTCATGTCTATGGCTAGGAAACATAACCATCTTTGATTAACGAGCTAGTCAAGTAGAGGCATACTAGTGACATCTGTTTGTCTATGTATTCACACATGTATTATGTTTCCGGTTAATACAATTCTAGCATGAATAATAAACATTTATCATGATATAAGGAAATATATAATACTTTATTATTGCCTCTAGGGCATATTTCCTTCATAGTCATGCTCCATTTTGGTCACACAAGAATGCTCTCATCATGCACAACCCCGATGACAAGCTAAGCAATTGTTTCATACTTTAGTAATCTCAAACTTTATAAACCTTCACGCAATACATGAGCGTGAGCCATGGATATAGCACTATGGGTGGAATAGAATATGTTGATGGGGGTTATGTGGAGAAGACAAAAAAGGAGAAAGTCTCACATCAACGAGGCTAATCAATGAGCTATGGAGACGCCCATCGATTGATGTTAATGCAAGGAGTAGGGATTGCCATGCAACGGATGCACTAGAGCTATAAATGTATGAAAGCTCAACAAAAGAAACTAAGTGGGTGTGCGTCCAACTTGCTTGCTCACGAAGACCTAGGGCACTTGAGGAGGCCCATTGTTGGAATATACAAGACAAGTTCTATAATGAAAAATTCCCACTAGTATATGAAAGTGACAAAACAAGAGACTCTATATCATGAAGATTATGGTGCTACTTTGAAGCACAAGTGTGGAAAAAAGGATAGTAGCATTGCCCCTTTTTTTGGGCCTTTTTTTGGCCTTTCTCTTTTTTTTTCTTTTTTTATTGGGACAATGCTCTATTAAATGATGATCATCACACTTCTATTTATTTACAACTCAATGATTACAACTCGATACTAGAACAAAGTATGACTCTATATGAATGCCTCCGGCGGTGTACCGGGATATGCAATGAATCAAGAGTGACATGTATGAAAGAATTATGAACGGTGGCTTTGCCACAAATACTATGTCAACTATATGATCATGCTAAGCAATATGACAATGATGAATGTGTCATGATAAACGGAATGGTGGAAAGTTGCATGGCAATATATCTCGGAATGGCTATGGAAATGCCATAATAGGTAGGTATGGTGGCTGTTTTGAGGAAGATATAAGGAGGTTTATGTGTGAAAGAGCGTATCATATCACGGGGTTTGGATGCACCGGCGAAGTTTGCACCAACTCTCAATGTGAGAAAGGGCAATGCACGGTACCGAAGAGGCTAGCAATGATGGAAGGGTGAGAGTGCGTATAATCCATGGACTCAACATTAGTCATAAATAACTCACATACTTATTGCAAAAATCTACAAGTCATCAAAAACCAAGCATTACGCACATGCTCCTAGGGGGATAGATTGGTAGGAAAAGACCATCGCTCGTCCCCGACCGCCACTCATAAGGAAGACAATCAAAGAACACCTCATGTTTCAAATTTGTTACATAACGTTTACCATACGTGCATGCTACGGGATTTGCAAACTTCAACACAAGCATTTCTCAAATTCACAACTACTCAACTAGCATAACTTTAATATCACTACCTCCATATCTCAAAACAATCATCAAGTATCAAACTTCTCTTAGTATTCAACACACTCATAAGAAAGTTTTTACAAATCTTGAATACCTAGCATATTAGGATTATTTAAGAAAATTACCATGTTATTTAAGACTCTCAAAATAATCTAAGTGAAGCATGAGAGATCAATAGTTTCTATAAAACAATCCACCACCGTGCTCTAAAAGATATAAGTGGAGTACTAGAGCAAAACTATATAATTCAAAATATATAAGTGAAGCACATAGAGTATTCTAACAAATTCCAAATCATGTATGGCTCTCTCAAAAGGTGTGTACAGCAAGGATGATTGTGGTAAACTAAAAAGCAAAGACTCAAATCATACAAGACGCTCCAAGCAAAACACATATCACGTGGTGAATAAAAATATAGCTCCAAGTAAAGTTACCGATGGAAGTAGACGAAAGAGGGGATGCCTTCCGGGGCATCCCCAAGCTTTGGCTTTTTGGTGTCCTTAGATTATATTAGTGGTGCCATGGGCATCCCCAAGCTTAGGCTCTTGCCACTCCTTGTTCCATAATCCATCAAAATCTTTCACCCAAAACTTGAAAACTTCACAACACAAAACTTAACAGAAATCTCGTGAGCTCCGTTAGCGAAGGAAAACAAAAGACCACTTCAAGGTACTGTAATGAATTCATTCTTTATTTATATTGGTGTTAAACCTACTGTATTCCAACTTCTCTATGGTTTATAAATTATTTTACTAGCCATAGATTCATCAAAATAAGCAAACAACACACGAAAAACAGAATCTGTCAAAAACAGAACAGTCTGGAGTAATCTGTAACTAACGCAAACTTCTGGAACTCCAAAAAATCATCCAAAATAGGAAGACCTAGGAAATTTGTTTATTGATCAGAAGCAATTGGAATCAGTATTTTATCACGTTCTGGTGATTTTTAACAATTATTTTCGTGAACAGAAAGTTTCTGGAAATTTCTGCAAGATCAAATAACTATCATCCAAGAAGATCCTATAGGTTTAACTTGGCACAAACACTAATTAAAACATAAAAACACATCTAACCAGAGGCTAGATCAAAGATTTATTCCTAAACAGAAGCAAAAGCAAAAAAAACTAAAAATAAAATTGGGTTGCCTCCCAACAAGCGCTATCGTTTAACGCCCCTAGCTAGGCATAAAAGCAAGGATAGATCTAGGTATTGCCATCTTTGGTAGGCAATCCATAAGTGGCTCTCATGATAGATTCATATGGCAATTTTATTTTCTTCCTAGGGAAGTGTTCCATGCCTTTCTTTAATGGAAATTGGAATCTAATATTCCCTTCCTTCATATCAATAATTGCACCAATCGTTCTAAGGAAAGGTCTACCAAGAATAATAGGACATGAAGGATTGCAATCTATATCAAGAACGATAAAATCTACGGGCACATAATTCCTATTTGCAACAATAAGAAAATCATTAATTCTTCCCATAGATTTCTTAATAGTGGAATCCGCAAGGTGCAAGTTTAGAGAGCAATCATCAAATTCGTGGAAATCTAGCAAACCGCATAAAGTTTTAGGAATAGTGGAAACACTAGCACCCAAATCACATAAAGCATAGAACTCATGATCCTTAATCTTAATTTTAATAGTTGGTTCCCACTCATCATAAAGTTTTCTAGGGATAGAAACGTCCAACTCAAGCTTTTCTTCATAAGATTGCATCAAGGCATCAACGATATGTTTAGTAAACGCTTTATTTTGACTATAAGCATGAGGAGAATTTAGCACGGATTGCAACAAGGAAATACAATCAATCAAAGAGCAATTTTCATAATTAAATTCCTTGAAATCCAAAATAGTGGGTTTAGCAACATCTAGGGTTTTGATTTCTTCAATCCCACTTTTATCAAATTTAGCATCAAGATCTAAAAACTCCGAATTGTTGGAACGCCTTCTAGGTAAAGGTGGATCATATTCAGTCCCATCATTATCAAGATTCATATTGCAAAACAAAGATTTAATAGGGGACACATCAATAACTTTTAGATCTTCATCTTTATTTTCATAGAAATTTGAAGAACACGCTTTCATAAAGCAATCTTTCTTAGCACGCATCCTATCGGTTCTTTCTTTGCACTCATAAATGGAAATTCTCATGGCTTTGAGAGACTCATTGATATCATGCTTAGGAGGAATAGATCTAAGCTTTAAAGAATCAACAATAAGAGAAATTCTATCAATGTTCCTAGCCAATTCATCAACTTTAAGCAATTTCTCTTCAAGCAAAGCATTGAAATTCTTTTGCAAATTCATAAACTCTTTAACACTAGTCTCAAATTCAGAGGGCATCTTATTAAAATTTCCATAAGATTTGTTGTAGGAATTACCATAATTATTAAAGGAATTACTAGGGTAAGGCCTAGGGTTAAAGTTTCCTCTATACGCGTTGTTACCAAAATTATTCCTACCAACAAAATTCACATCCATAGATTCATTATTATTCTCAATCAAAGTAGACAAAGGCATATCATTAGGATCAGAAGAAACACTCTTACTAGCAAATAATTTCATAAGTTCATCCATCTTTCCACTCAAAACATTAATTTCTTCTATCGCATGCACTTTTTTATTAGTAGATCTTTCAGTGTGCCATTGAGAATAATTAACCATAATATTATCTAGGAGTTTAGTAGCTTCTCCTAAAGTGATTTCCATAAAAGTGCCTCCCGCGGCCGAATCTAAAAGATTTCTAGAATCAAAATTCAATCCGGCATAATTTTTTTGTATAATTATCCACAAATTCAAACCATGAGTAGGGCAATTACGTATCATTAATTTCATCCTATCCCACGCTTGTGCAACATGTTCATGATCAAGTTGCTTAAAATTCATAATATCGTTTCTAAGAGAGATGGTCTTAGCGGGAGGAAAATACTTAGAGATAAAAGCATCTTTGCACTTGTTCCAAGAATCAATACTATTTTTAGGCAAAGACGGAAACCAAGCTTTAGCACGATCTCTAAGCGAAAAAGGAAATAGCTTCAATTTAACAATATCATTATCAACGTCTTTCTTCTTTTGCATATCACACAAATCAACGAAGCTATTTAGATGAGTAGCGGCATCTTCACTAGGAAGGCCGGCGAATTGATCTTTCATAACAAGATTCAACAAAGCAGCATTGATTTCACAAGATTCAGTATTGGTAAGAGGAGCAATCGGAGTGCTAAGGAAATCATTATTGTTGGTATTGGTAAAGTCACATAATTTGGTATTATCTTGAGCCATCGTGACAAGCAAGCAATCCAACACACGAGCAAACAAAAAGCAAGCAAAAAAGAGGCGAACGAAAAAGAGAGGGCGAATAAAACGGCAAGGGTGAAGTGGGGGAGAGGAAAACGAGAGGCAAAAGGCAAATAATGTAATGCGGGAGATAAGGGATTGTGATAGGTACTTGGTATGTTGACTTTTGCATAGACTCCCCGGCAACGGCGCCAGAAATCCTTCTTGCTACCTCTTGAGCACTACGTTGGTTTTCCCTTGAAGAGGAAAGGGTGATGCAGCAAAGTAGCGTAAGTATTTCCCTCAGTTTTTGAGAACCAAGGTATCAATCCAGTAGGAGGCTACGCGCGAGTCCCTCGTACCTACACAAAACAAATAACTCCTCGCAACCAACGCGATAAGGGGTTGTCAATCCCTTCACGGTCACTTACGAGAGTGAGATCTGATAGATATGATAGGATAATATTTTTGGTATTTTTGTGATAAAGATGCAAAGCAAAGTAAAAAGCAAAGGCAATAACAAAGTGTTGGAAGATTAATATTATGAAGATAGACCCGGGAGCCATAGGTTTCACTAGTGGCTTCTCTCAAGAGCATAAGTATTTTACGGTGGGTGAACGAATTACTGTTGAGCAATTGACAGAATTGAGCATAGTTATGAGAATATCTAGGTATGATCATGTATATAGGCATCACGTCCGAGACAAGTAGACCGACTCCTGCCTGCATCTACTACTGTTACTCCACTCATCGACCGCTATCCAGCATGCATCTAGAGTATTAAGTTCATGAAAACAAAGTAACACCTTAAGCAAGATGACATGATGTAGAGGGATAAATTCATGCAATATGATTAAAAAAACCCATCTTGTTATCCTCGATGGCAACAAGACAATACGTGCCTTGCTGCCCCTACTGTCACTCAGAAAGGACACCGCAAGATTGAACCCAAAGCTAAGCACTTCTCCCATTGCAAGAAAGATCAATCTAGTAGGCCAAACCAAACTGATAATTCGAAGAGACTTGCAAAGATAACCAATCATACATAAAAGAATTCAGAGAAGATTCAAATATTGTTCATAGATAATCTTGATCATAAACCCACAATTCATCGGTCTCAACAAACACACCGCAAAAAGAAGATTACATCGAATAGATCTCCACAAGAGAGGGGGAGAACATTGTATTGAGATCCAAAAAGAGAGAAGAAGCCATCTAGCTAATAACTATGGACCCGAAGGTCTGAGGTAAACTACTCACACTTCATCGGAGAGGCTATGGTGTTGATGTAGAAGCCCTCCATGATGGATGCCCCCTCCGGCGGAGCTCCGGAACAGGCCCCAAGATGGGATCTCGTGGGTACAGAAGGTTGCGGTGGTGGAATTAGGTTTTTGGCTCCGTATCTGATCGTTTGGGGGTACGTAGGTATATATAGGAGGAAGAAGTACGTCGGTGGAGCAACGTGGGGCCCACGAGGGTGGAGGGCGCGCCCCCCTACATCGTGGCCTCCTGGAAGCTTCTCTTACGTAGGGTCCAAGTCTCCTGGATCTTGTTCGTTCCAAAAATCACGTTCCCGAAGGTTTCATTCCGTTTGGACTTCGTTTGATATTCTTTTTCTGCGAAACTCTGAAATAGGCAAAAAACAGCAATTCTGGGCTGGGCCTCCGGTTAATGGTTAGTCCCAAAAATAATATAAAAGTGGATAATAAAGCCCAATATTGTCCAAAACAGTAGATAATATAGCATGGAGCAATCAAATATTATAGATACGTTGGAGACGTATCAGCTATGCATCACCATGATCCTGTGTGTGCGTAGGAATTTTTTTGAAATTACTACGTTCCCTAACAAGTGCTTCTTGGATTTACCCTTGAGTTTACTCATAAAAGACTCAAACTCATTCTCCTCCACATTAGACCCCTCATGTTCATCAATGCAATCCGTCAAAGATGGATTATTAATGATGGTAGTTTTGATGTTGGGGGTTACCTTGTTGGTTGCTTTAGCCATGAGGCACTTGGCGGTGATGTTCTCATTGGGTGAGTCGAAGAGAGACACCCGTGGAGTTTTCGCAATGGCAACGGAGGCCATGGCAACCGAATCACCGTCTTCATCATCCTCATTGTACTCTTCTTGTGCCACCAACCCCTTGGGGGAGTCTTCTTGGTGAAGTTGCTCTTGTTGGGGAAAGACTTGGCCTTGTCCTTTCGGATGAGCTTGCCACCATTGTCTTCCCTCTTCTCATAAGGACATTCCGCAACAAAGTGGCTCACATTGCCACAATTATAGCAAGTCCTCACTCGTTGCTTGACCTTCGCGCCACTTGAGTTGTTTTTTTGAAGTTGGGCCTTGTGTTCTTCTTGCTCCAAAATTGCCTTGAAGCAAGAGCCATGTGTTCATGATAGGCATACTTTGTATCTTCGGGGTTGCTCTCCTCTTCTTCCTATTCGTCCTCTTCTTCCACACTAACCTTGGCCTTCAATGCAAGGTTGGGCTTCTTTGCTCTTTGAGAACGTAACACCGCATTGTCGGCGGACTTGTCCAAGATGCTCATAGCCACAAACTCATCCAACACTTCACTTGAGGACAAGGTATGGAAATCCAGCCTTTGACGAATGACAGAGGACATTGCCTTGTGATAAGGCATCATGGCCTTGAGGAATTTGCGCTTGATCCAATTGTCATCCGTATCCTTGCTCCCATGATCTCGGAGTGAGACCGCGAGTTTGGTTAATCTCCGATAAAGCTCACGAGGTTCTTCATCTTCTTTCATGGCAAACTCATCGGCTTCATCTTGCACCACTTCATAGTTGGAGCGTTGAATGCTTGCGCTTTCCCTGTAGAGGGAAACAACATGGCGCCATGCATCCTTGGCCATGGTGAAGGGCCGGAGATGAGCAAGATCTTCTGGTGGAATTGCATCTTGGATGCTGAAGAGATCATTTTCATTGAATTGATTATCCACGGCTTCTCTAGGGGTGAAGTTGCTTCGGTCATGCGGATAGAAACCTTCTTCAATGATTCTCCAAAGATTAGTATTCACATGATTTAAATGACGCTTAAAGCGATAAACCCAAGAATCAAAGTCCTCATTTTTCACAATCTTAGGGGGAGGACCGGCATGATTCAAATGAGTTGAAGGAATCGATCCACCATAAGTAAGCGGAGGTTCCACATAGGAAAGATGCGGGTGCCATTTTTACCACTAGAAGAAGGGGCCTTTCCACTAGTAGCTTCCCCGTTGTCGGAGTTAGCATCCGTCACCTTGTTAGTGGGATCACTCACTTTCATCGGTGCGGTGGATAGTTTAAGCCCTTCTATGAATTTGTTAAACATGCTTTCAACCTCGATCGTCATGGAGGTTTTCAATGTGTCCAAGGCCACATTGAATTCCTCACGAGAGACCGCGGTTCCCCTATCGGCCGTAGACGAGATTGGATTCACACCGGAGTGCTCCTCACCACCGTCTATGGTGTCAACCATACTCTTCGAACGACAAAGTCCTTAATAAAGAGATGAGGCTCTGATACCAATTGAAAGGATCGATATAGTTGACTAGAGGGGGGTGGGGTGAATAGGCAACTAACAATTTTTAGCTTTTCTTTACCAATTAAAACCTTGCATCAAAGTAGGTTGTCTAGATATGCAACTAGGTGAGCAACCTATATGATGCAACAACAACAAGCACACAAGCAAGCAAGGGATATAACAAAAATAAGCTTGCACAAGTAAAGGCACGAGATAACCAAGAGTGGAGCCGGTGAAGACGAGGATGTGTTACCGAAGTTCCTTCCTTCTGAGGGGAAGTACGTCTCCGTTGGAGCAGTGTGGAGGCACAATGCTCCCCAAGAAGCCACTAGGGCCACCGTATTCTCCTCACGCCCTCACACAATGCGAGATGCCGTGATTCCACTATTGGTGCCCTTGGAGGCGGTGACCGGACCTTTACAAACTGTTGGAAATATGCCCTAGAGGCAATAATAAAAGGTTATTATTATATTTCTGTATTCATGATAATAGTCTATTATTCATGCTATAATTGTATTGTCCGGAAATCGTAATACATGTGTGAATACATAGACCACAACCTGTCCCTAGTAAGCCTCTAGTTGACTAGCTCGTTGATCAACAGATAGTCATGGTTTCCTGACTATGGACATAGGATGTCATTGATAACGGGATCACATCATTAGGAGAATGATGTGATGGACAAGACCCAACTTAAGCATAGCATAAAAGATCGTGTAGTTTCGTTTGCTAGAGCTTTTCCAATGTCAAGTATCTTTTCCTTAGACCATGAGATCGTGCAACTCCCAGATACCGTAGGAGTACTTTGGGTGTGCCAAACGTCACAACGTAACTGGGTGACTATAAAGGTGCATTACGGGTATCTCCGAAAGTGTCTGTTGGGTTGGCACGGATCGAGACTGGGATTTGTCACTCCGTGTAAACGGAGAGGTATCTCTGGGCCCACTCGGTAATGCATCATCATAATGAGCTCAATGTGACTAAGGCGTTAGTCACGGGATCATGCATTGCGGTACGAGTAAAGAGACTTGCCGGTAACGAGATTGAACTAGGTATTGGGATACCGACGATCTAATCTCGGGCAAGTAACATACCGATTGACAAAGGGAATTGCATACGGATTGATTGAATCCTCGACACCGTGGTTCACCCGATGATATCATCGTGGAACATGTGGGAGCCAACATGGGTATCCAGATCCCGCTGTTGGTTATTGACCGGAGAGGCGTCTCGGTCATGTCTGCATGTCTCCCGAACCCGTAGGGTCTACACTTAAGGTCCGGTGACGCTAGGGTTGTAGAGATATATGTATGCGGAAACCCGAAAGTTGTTTGGAGTCCCGGATGAGATCCCGGACGTCACGAGAGGTTCCGGAATGGTCCGGAGGTGAAGAATTATATATAGGAAGTCCTGTTTCGGCCACCGGGAAAGTTTCGGGGGTTATCGGTATTGTACCGGGACCACCGGAAGGGTCCCGGGGGTCCACCGGGTGGGGCCACCTGTCCTGGAGGGCCCCGTGGGCTGAAAGTGGAGGGGAACCAGCCCCTAGTGGGCTGGGGCGCCTCCTTGGGCCTCCCCCCCATGCGCCTAGGGTTGGGAACCCTAGGGGGAGTTCCCCCTTGCCTTGGGGGGCAAGGCAACCCCTTCCCCCCTTGGCCGCCGCCCCCCCTTGGAGATCCCATCTCCTATGGCTGCGCACCCCCCAGGGGGTCTATATAAAGGGGGGAGGGAGGGCAGCACACTACAGCATTTGGCGCCTCCCTCCTCCCTTGCAACACCTCTCTCTCTCTCGTAGAAGCTCGGCGAAGCCCTGCCGGAGACCCGCTACATCCACCACCACGCCGTCGTGCTGTTGGATCTCCATCAACCTCTCCTCCCCCCTTGCTGGATCAAGAAAGGAGGAGACGTCGCTGCACCGTACGTGTGTTGAACGCGGAGGTGCTGTACGTTCGGCACTCGGTCATCGGTGATTTGGATCACGGCGAGTACGACTCCGTCATCCACGTTCATTGGAACGCTTCCGCTCGCGATCTACAACGGTATGTAGATACACTCCCTTCCCCTCGTTGCTAGTAGACTCCATAGATGCATCTTGGTGAGCGTAGGAAAATTTTAAAATTATGCTACGATTCCCAACAGTGGCATCATGAGCCAGGTCTATGCGTAGTTACTATGCACGAGTAGAACACAAAGTAGTTGTGGGTGTTGAGTTTGCCAATTCTTCTTGCCGCTACTAGTCGTTTCTTGTTTCGGCGGCATTGTAGGATGAAGCGGCCCGGACCGACCTTACACGTACGCTTACGTGAGACAGGTTCCACCGACTGACATGCACTAGTTGCATAAGGTGGCTAGCGGGTGTCTGTCTCTCCTACTTTAGTCGGAACGGATTCGATGAAAAGGGTCCTTATGAAGGGTAAATAGAAATTGGCAAATCGCGTTGTGGTCATACGTAGGTAAGAAAACGTTCTTGCTAGAAACCTACAAACCACGTAAAAAAAAACTTGCAACAACAATTAGAGGACGTCTAACTTGTTTTTGCAGCAAGTGATATATGTGATATGATATGGCCAGAAGATGTGATGAATGATATATGTGATGTATGAGATTGATCATATTCTTGTAATAGGAATCACGACTTGCATGTCGATGAATATGACAACCGGCAGGAGCCATAGGAGTTGTCTTTATTATTTTGCATGACCTGCGTGTCATTGAATAACGCCATGTAATTTACTTTACTTTATTGCTAAACACGTTAGCCATAGAAGTAGAAGTAATCGTTGGCGTGACGACTTCATGAAGACACAATGATGGAGATCATGATGATGGAGATCATGGTGTCATGCCGGTGACGAAGATAATCATGGTGCCCCGACGATGGAGATCAAAGGAGCATGATGATATTGGCCATATCATGTCACTATTTGATTGCATGTGATGTTTATCATGTTTTTGCATCTTATTTGCTTAGAACGACGGTAGCAAGTAGGATGATCCCTTATAATAATTTCAAGAAAGTGTTCATCCTAACTGTGCACCGTTGCGAAGGTTCGTCGTTTCGAAGCACCCCGTGATGATCGGGTGTGATAGATTCTTACGTTCGAATACAACGGGTGTTGACGAGCCTAGCATGTACAGACATGGCCTCGGAACACACGCAATACACTTAGGTTGACTTGACGAGCCTAGCATGTACAGACATGGCCTCGGAACACGGAGGACCGAAAGGTCGAGCATGAGTCGTATAGAAGATACGATCAACATGGAGATGTTCACCGATCTTGACTAGTCCGTCTCACGTGATGATCGGACACGGCCTAGTTGAGCTCGGATCATGTTTCACTTAGATGACTAGAGGGATGTCTATCTGAGTGGGAGTTCATTAAATAATTTGATTAGATGAACTCAATTATCATGAACTTAGTCTAAAATCTTTACACTATGTCTTGTAGATCCAATGGCCCACGTTGTCCTCAATTTCAATGCGTTCTTAGAGAAAACCAAGCTGAAAGATGATGGCAGCAACTATACGGACTGGGTCCGGAACCTGAGGATCATCCTCATAGCAGCCAAGAAAGATTATGTCTTAGAAGCACCGCTAGGTGAAGCACCAATCCCTGAGAACCAAGACGTTATGAACGCTTGGCAGCAGCGTGCTGATGATTACTCCCTCGTTCAGTGCGGCATGCTTTACAGCTTAGAACCGGGTCTCCAAAAGCGTTTTGAGAAACATGGAGCATATGAGATGTTCGAGGAGCTGAAACTGGTTTTTCAAGCTCATGCCCGGGTCGAGAGATATGATGTCTCCGACAAGTTCTTCAGCTGTAAAATGGAGGAGAACAGTTCTGTTAGTGAGCACATACTCAGAATGTCTGGGTTGCACAACCGCTTGTCTCAGCTGGGAGTTAATCTCCCGGATGACGCGGTCATTGACAGAATCCTCCAGTCGCTTCCACCAAGCTACAAGAGCTTTGTGATGAACTACAATATGCAGGGGATGGAAAAGACCATTCCCGAGGTATATTCAATGCTGAAATCAGCTGAGGTAGAGATCAGAAAAGAACATCAAGTGTTGATGGTGAATAAAACCACTAAGTTCAAAAAGGGCAAGGGTAAGAAGAACTTCAAGAAGGACGGCAAGGGAGTTGCCGCGCCTGGTAAGCCAGTTACCGGGAAGAAGTCAAAGAATGGACCCAAGCCCGAGACTGAGTGCTTTTATTGCAAGGGAAGTGGTCACTGGAAGCGGAACTGCCCCAAATATTTAGCGGACAAGAAGAAGGCCGGCAACACCCAAGGTATATGTGATATACAAGTAATTGATGTGTACCTTACCAGTACTCGTAGTAGCTCCTGGGTATTTGATACCGGTGCGGTTGCTCATATTTGTAACTCAAATCAGGAACTACGGAATAAACGGAGACTGGCAAAAGACGAGGTGACGATGCGCGTCGGGAATGGTTCCAAGGTCGATGTGATCGCCGTCGGCACGCTACCTCTGCATCTACCCACGGGATTAGTTATAAACCTCAATAATTGTTATTTAGTGCCAGCTTTGAGCATGAACATTGTATCTGGATCTCGTTTAATTCGAGATGGCTACTCATTTAAATCTGAGAATAATGGTTGTTCTATTTATTTGAGAGATATATTTTATGGTCATGCCCCGCTGGTCAATGGTTTATTTTTGATGAATCTCGTACGTGATGTTACACATGTTCATAGTGTGAATACCAAAAGATGTAAAGTTGATAACGATAGTCCCACATACTTGTGGCACTGCCGCCTTGGTCACATTGGTGTCAAGCGCATGAAGAAGCTCCATGCAGATGGACTTTTGGAGTCTCTTGATTACGAATCATTTGACACGTGCGAACCATGCCTCATGGGTAAGATGACCAAGACTCCGTTCTCCGGAACAATGGAGCGAGCAACCAACTTATTGGAAATCATACATACCGATGTGTGCGGTCCAATGAGTGTTGAGGCTCGCGGAGGATATCGTTATGTTCTCACTCTCACTGATGATTTAAGTAGATATGGGTATGTCTACCTAATGAAACACAAGTCTGAAACCTTTGAAAAGTTCAAGGAATTTCAGAGTGAAGTCGAGAATCAACGTGACAAGAAAATAAAATTCTTACGATCAGATCGTGGTGGAGAATATTTAAGTCACGAATTTGGTACACACTTAAGGAAATGTGGAATAGTTTCACAACTCACGCCGCCTGGAACACCTCAGAGAAATGGTGTGTCCGAACGTCGTAATCGCACACTATTGGATATGGTGCGATCTATGATGTCTCTTACCGATTTACCGCTCTCATTTTGGGGTTATGCTTTAGAGACTGCCGCATTCACTTTAAATAGGGCACCGTCTAAATCCGTTGAGACGACACCGTATGAATTATGGTTTGGGAAGAAACCTAAGCTGTCGTTTCTAAAAGTTTGGGGATGCGATGCTTATGTCAAGAAACTTCAACCTGAAAAGCTCGAACCCAAATCGGAAAAATGCGTCTTCATAGGATACCCTAAGGAAACTATTGGGTATACCTTCTACCTCAGATCCGAAGGCAAGATCTTCGTTGCCAAGAATGGGTCCTTTCTAGAGAAGGAGTTTCTCTCGAAAGAATTGAGTGGGAGGAAAGTGGAACTTGATGAGGTGATAGTCACCCCTTCCGAACCGGAAAGTAGCGCAGCGCGGGAAAATGTTCCTGTGGTGCCTACACCGACTGGGGAGGAAGTTAATGATGATGATCATGAAACTTCAGATCAAGTTACTGAACTTCGTAGGTCCACAAGGACACGTTCCGCACCAGAGTGGTACGGCAACCCTGTCTTGGAAATCATGTTGTTAGACAACGGTGAACCTTCGAACTATGAAGAAGCGATGGCGGGCCCGGATTCCGACAAATGGCTAGAAGCCATGAAATCCGAGATAGAATCCATGTATGAAAACAAAGTATGGACTTTGACTGACTTGCCCGATGAGCGGCGAGCCATAGAAAACAAATGGATCTTTAAGAAGAAGACGGACGCGGATGGTAATGTGACCATCTACAAAGCTCGACTTGTCGCTAAGGGTTATCGACAAGTTCAAGGGGTTGACTACGATGAGACTTTCTCACCCGTAGCGAAGCTGAAGTCCGTCCGAATAATGTTAGCAATTGCCGCATACTATGATTATGAGATGTGGCAGATGGACGTCAAAACGGCATTCCTGAACGGCTTCCTTAAGGAAGAGTTGTATATGATGCAGCCGAAAGGTTTTGTCGATCCTAAGAATGCTAACAAAGTATGCAAGCTCCAGCGCTCAATCTATGGGCTGGTGCAAGCATCTCGGAGTTGGAACATTCGCTTTGATGAGATGATCAAAGCGTTTGGGTTTACACAGACTTATGGAGAAGCCTGTGTTTACAAGAAAGTGAGTGGGAGCTCTGTAGCATTTCTCATATTATATGTGGATGACATATTATTGATGGGAAATGATATAGAATTCTTGGAAAGTATAAAGGCCTATTTGAATAAGTGTTTTTCAATGAAGGACCTTGGAGAAGCTGCTTACATATTAGGCATCAAGATCTATAGAGATAGATCAAGACGCCTCATTGGTCTTTCACAGAGTACATACCTTGACAAGATATTGAAGAAGTTCAATATGGATCAGTCCAAGAAGGGGTTCTTGCCTGTATTGCAAGGTGTGCAATTGAGCACGGCTCAATGCCCGACCACGGCAGAAGATATAGAAGAGATGAGTGTCATCCCCTATGCCTCGGCCATAGGGTCTGT
This sequence comes from Triticum aestivum, assembly GCF_018294505.1. NCBI lineage: Eukaryota > Viridiplantae > Streptophyta > Magnoliopsida > Poales > Poaceae > Triticum > Triticum aestivum. The sequence continues at coordinate 469,552,540 of NC_057802.1, read as the reverse complement.
TATGTATGCCATGCTGTGTACCAGACCTGATGTAAACCTTGCCGTAAGTTTGGTAGGAAGGTACCAAAGTAATCCCGGCAAGGAACACTGGACAGCGGTCAAGAATATCCTGAAGTACCTGAAGAGGACAAAGGATATGTTTCTCGTTTATGGAGGTGACGAAGAGCTCGTCGTAAAGGGTTACGTCGACGCTAGTTTCGACACAGATCCGGATGACTCAAAGTCACAGACCGGATACGTGTATATTTTGAATAGAGGAGCAGTAAGCTGGTGCAGTTGCAAGCAAAGCGTCGTGGCGGGATCTACATGTGAAGCGGAATACATGGCAGCCTCGGAGGCAGCACAGGAAGCAGTCTGGATGAAGGAGTTCATTACCGACCTAGGGGTGATTCCCAATGCGTCGGGCCCGATGACTCTCTTCTGTGACAACACTGGAGCCATTGCCCTTGCGAAGGAGCCCAGGTTTCACAGGAAGACCAGGCATATCAAGCGTCGCTTCAACTCCATTCGTGAAAGTGTTCAAAATGGAGACATAGATATTTGTAAAGTACACACGGACCTGAATGTAGCAGATCCGTTGACTAAACCTCTCCCTAGGGCAAAACATGATCAACACCAGGACGCAATGGGTGTTCGATTCATCACAATGTAACTAGATTATTGACTCTAGTGCAAGTGGGAGACTGTTGGAAATATGCCCTAGAGGCAATAATAAAAGGTTATTATTATATTTCTGTGTTCATGATAATAGTCTATTATTCATGCTATAATTGTATTGTCCGGAAATCGTAATACATGTGTGAATACATAGACCACAACCTGTCCCTAGTAAGCCTCTAGTTGATTAGCTCGTTGATCAACAGATAGTCATGGTTTCCTGACTATGGACATAGGATGTCATTGATAACGGGATCACATCATTAGGAGAATGATGTGATGGACAAGACCCAACTTAAGCATAGCATAAAAGATCGTGTAGTTTCGTTTGCTAGAGCTTTTCCAATGTCAAGTATCTTTTCCTTAGACCATGAGATCGTGCAACTCCCGGATACCGTAGGAGTACTTTGGGTGTGCCAAACGTCACAACGTAACTGGGTGACTATAAAGGTGCATTACGGGTATCTCCGAAAGTGTCTGTTGGGTTGGCACGGATCGAGACTGGGATTTGTCACTCCGTGTAAACGGAGAGGTATCTCTGGGCCCACTCGGTAATGCATCATCATAGTGAGCTCAATGTGACTAAGGCGTTAGTCATGGGATCATGCATTGCGGTACGAGTAAAGAGACTTGCCGGTAACGAGATTGAACTAGGTATTGGGATACCGACGATCGAATCTCGGGCAAGTAACATACCGATTGACAAAGGGAATTGCATACGGATTGATTGAATCCTCGACACCGTGGTTCACCCGATGATATCATCGTGGAACATGTGGGAGCCAACATGGGTATCCAGATCCCGCTGTTGGTTATTGACCGGAGAGGCGTCTCGGTCATGTCTGCATGTCTCCCGAACCCGTAGGGTCTACACACTTAAGGTCCGGTGACGCTAGGGTTGTAGAGATATATGTATGCGGAAACCCGAAAGTTGTTCGGAGTCCCGGATGAGATCCCGGACGTCACGAGAGGTTCCGGAATGGTCCGGAGGTGAAGAATTATATATAGGAAGTCTTGTTTCGGCCACCGGGAAAGTTTCGGGGGTTATCGGTATTGTACCGGGACCACCGGAAGGGTCCCGGGGGTCCACCGGGTGGGGCCACCTGTCCCGGAGGGCCCCGTGGGCTGAAAGTGGAGGGGAACCAGCCCCTAGTGGGCTGGGGCGCCTCCTTGGGCCTCCCCCCCATGCGCCTAGGGTTGGGAACCCTAGGGGGAGTTCCCCCTTGCCTTGGGGGGCAAGGCAACCCCTTCCCCCCTTGGCCGCCGCCCCCCCTTGGAGATCCCATCTCCTAGGGCTGCGCACCCCCCAGGGGGCCTATATAAAGGGGGGGGGAGGGAGGGCAGCACACTACAACATTTGGCGCCTCCCTCCTCCCCTGCAACACCTCTCTCTCTCTCTCTCGCAGAAGCTCGGCGAAGCCCTGCCGGAGACCCGCTACATCCACCACCACGCCGTCGTGCTGTTGGATCTCCATCAACCTCTCCTCCCCCCTTGCTGGATCAAGAAAGGAGGAGACGTCGCTGCACCGTACGTGTGTTGAACGCGGAGGTGCTGTACGTTCGGCACTCGGTCATCGGTGATTTGGATCACGGCGAGTACGACTCCGTCATCCACGTTCATTGGAACGCTTCCGCTCGCGATCTACAACGGTATGTAGATGCACTCCCTTCCCCTCGTTGCTAGTAGACTCCATAGATGCATCTTGGTGAGCGTAGGAAAATTTTAAAATTATGCTACGATTCCCAACACAAACAAGGTTGGGGCTCTCTCCACAACCGAATTGGAGGCTCCCAACGAAACCACGGAGCTTCACCACAATGGAATATGGCTCCGAGGTGACCTCAACCATCTAGGGTGCTCAAACACCCAAGAGTAACAAGATCCGCAAGGGATGAGTGGGGGGAATCAAAATTTCTCTTGGTGGAAGTGTAGATCTGGGCCTTCTCAACCAATCCCTAGAAAATCAACAAGTTTGATTGGCTAGGGAGAGAGATCGGGCGGAAATGAGCTTGTGGAGCAACAATGGAGTTTTGGGGGAGAAGAGGTGAGTCTTCTTGGAGAAGAAGACCCCTTTATATAGTGGGGGACACATCCAAACGTTATGCAGCCCGCAGCCCTCATCTGGGCGGTACTACCGCTGCCACAAGCAGGCACATGGCAACCATGGCTGAGGAAGGAGAGGTACACGCACTAGGGCGGTACTACCGCCACCTGGGCGGTACTACCGCCAATAAGCGGTACTGCCGCTCCCTACAGCCGCTGGAAAACAAAGGAGGGCAGCGAGCTGAGCGGCAGCTAGAGCGGACGTAGGAGCGGTACTACCGCTAATAAGCGGTACTACCGTGCCCTACTGCCGTCCCTACTACCGCTCCCCTGTGTGGTCCTTTATGAAATCCGACACGAAAAATCGAGACCACAACAGGGGCGGTAGTACCAGCGGCACTAGCAGGCGGTACTACCGCCTATAGGTGGTACTACCGCCCTGGCCGCGGTACTACCGCTTAGCACACAACACCCCTTGTTTTGCACAGCGCGGATACCCCAAAGAAGCAGGAAGAAGGCGAGGGTGCAAGGAAAGTGTGAATGATGATTCCACCCATACTCTTCCAAAACGGATCCCCTCTTGATAGTACGGTTATCCCTATGACTCAATTCCACCGAAAAGAAAGGAGGTTAAAAAATCCGTCTAACGTGAAGTCCTCGAGGGGTAACAATCGCAAAGTGCCCTTATATTAGATAGCCTGAAAAGCTTAATGCACACGATTAGTCCGCAAAAGTATTGTCATCAATCACCAAAACAAACCAGGGCAAATAATGCCCTAACAGCTACCACCGACGTTTTTTTGCTACAACCATGTACGGATTTGCTGGGGCCCGGGTCGACAACAACAACATTTTGCTGCAATTGTTGTCGATTTTGCTACTATCGGCGTCGTTGTTTGCTACATGCCTCACAACTTAGCTGCGACGTGCGACGACGGCGGCGATGTTTTTGCTTCAAGTGCCGCTGATTTTTGCTACATCCATTTATGGATTAGCTGTAACCAGCAACGACGGTGACGACGATTTTATGGTGCAACTGTGCTTCGATTTTGCTACCATCAGCGAAGATTTTCGCTACATCCATGCATTTGCGCCGGGGCGTTGCGACGACGGCGACACAAGGAATGTTGCAATCGCATTTACCGGATGCTGGAACCGCAATGGAAATTTGCTGGAACCATGGGCTAACAGAAACTGGACCCCGCGAACACGAGCTCCTCGGCGGTGACCATGACCAGGCGGGGGGTGTTGTGGTTGCGGTGGAGAAATGTTGGAACCATGCCCGCAAATGCTGGAAGCGGCGACTGCAGTGCTACGAGCAAGCGGCGAGTGTTTGCATGTGTCGATGGTCAGCGGCCACGGAGTTGCTACGGGGCTGTTTGGATCATTGCCCCAAGGCGCCCTGCTAAAATATTGGTAGCTGACCAGCTCTGGGTATCCATTTGGTTGCAAGCCAAATAATTGGCACGCCCACACCTCCACAACATCTCTAGTTCAATTCTCAGCCAATATTTTGGCAAGGCATGGGCGGCCGATTCCTGGGCCAATATTTTGGCAAGCCAACGATTGGCAAGGCTGGCGCTGGCTCAAACCAAACAGACCCTACGACTTCATCGCCCAGCTGCGGCGACGACGACGGTGGCTAGCTGCGATCTGCGGGGGTGGGTGCGACGAGGTGCAACCTGTTGTGAGGTCAATGGCCGACGAGGGGGTGGCCCACGATGAGGTGCGGCGAGGGCCGGATGGAGGGGGCAGTAGGAGAGCGCGGCGCCTCGGCGAGCTACGCGAGACGCGGGCGCGCGAGGGAGGGGGTGCATGCGCAAGACGCGGTGGGAGACGTGGGTGCTGCGTGAGGAAGAAGGGAGCTCTAGTGAACCATTTTTTCGGTAGATCCGACGGTCTATACGATTGGCATCGGAAGGCCCGCGCGCGACCCGTCGAAACTTTGGGGCGCTTATCAGTCGCCTCTCTTTTTAAGAGATAACTTTTTAGCAGAAATGTCCATGATTTTAAGAAATAACTAATTATTTTAGATAAGCATAACTTATTGTAGATTTATTTTTATTGTCATCATTACATTACATGCAAAATTTTAAAAAAAATTATCAACCACTGTACATACTCCTCCGAGAAACAATAATAAGGGAAGTGGGATTTCCCCTTCGAAGCAACACGCCGGAGTCCAGTTCACTCCGCTGTACGATCCCATCCCCTCTGCATCGGCAAGGCACCGCACCGACGCCGACCGCTCCCCACCAAGGGCGGCCGGGCGAGCATGAAGGCCCTCGGCGCGCACGCCTCCGACCTGCTCCACGGCCCGCACCTCGTCCGCGCCGCCGTGCTCTTCCTCGCCTGCGCCGCCTCCTTCCTCATCGGCTACCGCTGGTCCGACGCCTCCGCGAGCCCTCTCTTCTTCTCGTCCGTCTTCTCCCCCGCGTCCCCCTCCTCCCGCATCTCGTCTCGCTCACCTTCCGTCGCCATCTCGCCCAACTCCAACATCTCCTTCGACCCATCCCTAATCCCCGCCCCCGCAGCTGCTCCGCCCGCTTCATCTACTCCCAATGCCTCGCCGCCGCCCCCAGTGCCAACTCCGTCGCCGCCACCTCCAACGCCAACTCCGTCACCGCCGCCTCCCCTCCCGCCCTCGCCCCCTCCCCCGCCCGCCCGCCTCGGCATCGTCGGCGAGGACGGCGCTATGCGGGACAACTTTGACATCGGCGCCGTCGTCAACGAAACCGATCTGGCCACCGACGAGGGCGCGACGCAGGAGCCTGGCAGCGTGGGCGGCGGCGGCGGCAACAGGGCCCGGATTGGGAAGTTCCCTGCCTGCCCCGCGAGCATGAGGGAGTACATTCCCTGCCTCGACAACGACGAGGAGATCAGGCGGCTGCCCTCCACGGAGCGTGGGGAGCGGTTCGAGCGGCACTGCCCGGCCAAGGACAAGGCTCTGAGCTGCCTCGTGCCAGCCCCCAAGGGGTATAAGGCGCCCATCCCCTGGCCTCGGAGCAGAGACGAGGTGAGCATCTGTGTTGATTCTTGCCGGTTCAACTGGTAAAGAACCTCCCGGTTTTACTGCAATGGAATAGTATGTCTTTGTACTGCAGTAATCTTCTTCTTGGGTTTCTGCTAGCACCTCTCTGCACACAGGGTTTATTGTTTCACTAGTCACAGCACTCAAAGTTTTAGCTTGAATGACTAGACATGATTTAAGCAACATTTGATGTATGCCGTTATTGCTACAGAATCGAATTGAACCAACTGAGTTGGCTTTTTCCCCAGAAACTGCAGCATCCATGTAATGGAATTTCTGTAATGTAATTCTGTGAATTGCAGGTGTGGTTTAGCAATGTACCTCATACACGCTTGGTTGATGACAAAGGAGGGCAGAATTGGATTACCAAGGCTAAAGATAAATTTACATTTCCTGGGGGAGGAACCCAGTTCATACATGGAGCAAATCAATACCTGGATCAGATATCTCAGGTTTCCCTTGATTATATATTATAAATTACTCAAATATTTTTGGAAACGGGAAAGGTAACTTCAAATTGCTTAAAACATGAAAGCAAACGAGTAGTTTCTAGAGAGTGTACAAGTAAAAGCAGAACTTAACACATCTGGGTTCTAGATGCATCAGTGCTTAACAGGAACATGCAAAAGACAAATAACGGCTAAAGTTTCATGGACTGCATCAGCTTCCACTGCTAAAAAACCTCTACCATTGCTGAATCTCATTCGAAGCACATGTTTCTCTGTTTGTCCAGATGGTACCAGATATTGCATTTGGCTCTCGCACTAGAGTTGTTCTGGATGTTGGCTGTGGAGTAGCAAGTTTTGGCGCATACTTACTTTCACGTGACGTGTTGACATTGTCCATTGCTCCCAAAGACGTTCATGAGAATCAGATACAGTTTGCTCTTGAGCGCGGTGTTCCTGCAATGGTGGCAGCATTTGCAACACACAGACTATTATATCCCAGTCAAGCATTTGAGATTATCCACTGTTCCCGCTGCAGAATAAATTGGACACGTGACGGTGAGCACTCATTTTGATTTGTAGTTGTATTTCATTCCTGTTATTGATAATGCACCTGAGCAACACCTACTTTATTCCTTCGATTGACAATTCACTTAATTCCTGTTGTCATAATCTACCTATTTCTAAGATGGAATCCTGCTCCTGGAGGTTAATAGAATGCTTAGAGCTGGTGGGTATTTTGCTTGGGCAGCACAGCCTGTTTATAAGCATGAAGAGGCCCAGCAAGAGGCGTGGAAAGGTATTGCTACTTATTACTATGTGATAATTTTTTTTCTTTAGGGCTATATATAGTATGTGTCAATTTACTCTATTTTTCCACAAGATGCATCTATAGTTGTCCATTTGTTGATTATAGGATTTAGTCAGAGTAAAGTCTTCTTTTGTTTTCAAACCGGATTCCCGTTGACTAGCAATGGAAACAAAAAGTTCATTAGGACTAGAGGGAAACGGGTCTGATGCACTGCCAGAAAACTCGATCTTGAGCTACAGGCATTACCTATTGGGTCTGATTTTGATTCGTGCTATCCTATTGCAAAATACAAACTGATCTCAGCCAGAACAACTTAAACAGTCTTGACAGGAAAATGTTATCATATTGTGTATGCCTGTATCTTTGGCATACACAAATGCTTTGACCTGAATTCCTGTGCTCTACTACCTATTTGGCTGTTCCCGGCTTCCCGCATAAGTTAAATTGCACAACTAGAAAGAGGATGTATTTGTATGGTTACACGTGAACAATATTTTTCTAGTAACAACTATCTACGCCAAACTGCTAATATGCACAGATGGCCTGATTAAATCTACAGTATGCCAGAGACATTCTTTCATGTAAAGGATGAGGAAAAGTGGAAGTGCATAGTTAAACTGCAAATCCTTGGGATGTTGTAATAATAGTTTTTGATAATATTACTTATATCAGGTCAAGAAGCCTCTGATAATGAAATGCTGCATTGTTTTTTGTTTCCAAAATGATTGCTCACAGATATTTTTTTTTGTAGAGATGGAGGACCTCACAACCAGACTTTGTTGGGAGCTTGTGAAGAAAGAGGGATATGTTGCTATGTGGAGGAAGCCTGTAAATAACTCATGCTATATGAGCCGTGATCCAGGGGTCAAACCTCCACTTTGTGATACTGATGATAATCCAGATAATGTCTGGTATGTTTCGACCTCACTTGACCCAGTTTTATTATTGAAGCCTCAGTTTAACACTTTAGTCATTTCTTGGACAAGTCTTGGCAGTGGAAATAACTTAATAACTGTCATTACTGGCCACATTGTTTTCTCTCTCATTAAGATCTTTAATTCTTGTTGGGCCTTAAAATAGCACTTTAGATGAGAGCGATCTTTCATTTCCATCATCATTAGCAAGATCTGTTACGCATTTGCCATCAGTATGACAATACCTGATAAACACAAAGCATGTTGACAGCAAAATCTGCAAGAATGTGGCGTATAATTAGTGTTGGGGCAACAATGTGCTTTAACCTGTTCATCTTGTTGTTTGCACTGCGATCATTTGACAGATGCTGAAATTCATATAGACTGCTTCTCCTTTCTTGGACTATATTATACTGGCACTGAGCTTATTTGACACAAACTTTTTTTGTGCTATACGTTCTCTTCGGTTTCAGGTATGTTGGTCTGAAAGCATGTATCAGTCGACTACCTGTAAATAGTGACGGATCAACTCCCTTTCCATGGCCTGCACGCTTAATGGAGCCTCCAAGGAGACTTCAAGGTGTTGAAATGGACGCCTACTCATCAAAGAATGAGCTTTTCAAAGCAGAAACGAAATTTTGGGATGATATACTCGAAGGTTATATTCGTGTTTTCAAGTGGAAAAAGTTCAAACTCCGGAATGTAATGGACATGAGGGCTGGATTTGGAGGGTAATTTATTTGCTCAAAGCCCTTTCTTTCCTGGCCCCTCCATTCTCTTTCTCTTGTTGTTTCAAACATAGAAATAGCCTCCAATACACACCTCTGACCATTAGAAGGTTGTTAAGAATACAATGACTTGGAGGTACTTATGATAGCAAAGCTACTAGATGAAGCACTCACAACTGTTTGGATGAATATAGCCCGAGAATACATGGAAATACTGCTGGAACCGTTGACCTCGGCTGTCACAACCTTTTGCTCTAATACTAGGCTATGGGTTGTCCTGAATACAAAATAATTAGCAGATCAGACTTTTGTGCTTGATGTGGAATTTTGTTTTGTTTTGCTCAATATCTCATTTCTATTACCAATTTTGCGTATAGGTTTGCAGCTGCATTGATCGGTCGCAAGCTTGATTGCTGGGTGATGAATGTTGTTCCTGTTACTGAGCCAAACACACTGCCTGTAATTTATGACCGGGGACTTCTTGGAGTGGCCCATGACTGGTAAGTTATCGGTATATTCGTTGCCTGGCATAATATTAAGTTGGAATTGCTCTTCCTAAAAAAATATTGCACTTCAACATGGAGTTCTAAGCATAGCATATGAGCCACCTATATTTTTTCCTCATTGCATCTTGTCTTCCTGAAGTGTTTGAATGAGTTCCTGAGAACGAGTTGCCATGCATTGAATTAGCCAACATTTTTATTATAATATCATCAATGCTTTGCTTCCTATATTTTCCGGACATCAAATTTCTTTCTAAGAAGCAGCTGGTAGATGCTTGACGTGAATAAGCTCATGGCGTAGTTTCCACCTTTTTCTTGAAGAAGAAGAAAAGGCACCCAAAGGGCATCATGTAGGTTCCACCTTGATATTGCCCATTCTGCAATTTATATGTTTATATGGACAGGTGTGAACCATTTGACACATATCCAAGGACTTATGATCTGCTGCATGCATTCAGGCTATTCTCAAAGGAGCAGAAAAGGTAACCAGCTCTTTTGAACATAAATTCATGTTAGTTCTTTGTTCAGATTTCTCGACAAAAGATATGTAGAAATCTCCATGGTTGTATAACCCAGGAAACCCAAGAATACAATTGAGAACAAACTGCTGCTTTAGGCTTCTAGCCTTTAGCAAAACATGTAAACAATTGAGGTGCTTACGTTAGAGGAGATGGTTTATTACATGGATGCCCAGCTATGTAGCTACGTTTGCACTCTTTAAGCACCCGGTTGACAACACCTTGCTTGGATTATTGTGTCATCTATTACTCTGTGGTAGTTGTAATGCAGAAGCACCGACCTTACATCATCCATCGGATATACCTAACATATTTCTCTCATTACCAGGTGTAATGCCTCAGTTATCTTGCTTGAGATGGATCGCATACTCAGACCTGGTGGTAGGGCATATATCCGTGATAAAAAGGAAACGATAGAGGAGATCAAGGAAATAACAGACGCGATGGGATGGAGATCCACCATACGTGACACTGCTGAAGGCGCGTATGCTAGCAGGAAGGTTTTGATGTGTGACAAGCCGATGGTGCGCTAGCCGATCAGGCAGACCATTCTCCGGCAAGCAATGCTGTGGCGGGTGCCTGCGGTTTTAGTTCTCCGGCACCGTTGGAACTGACTACAAGAACTGCAGTGGACTGGAGATTTGACATTGTGCTCCGTAGATAGGTTATAGGTGGAGGTCAAAGCTGTAACTTAATTCGATTCATCATTTGTTTGTACAAGTCCGATCTAGCTCGGCGTGTTTTTGTTGTAACATATATATACGGTGATCGAAAGAAGACTTGGCAAAGGTTTTGGTGAATAGAGAATGGATGAGATGATTTTTTTTTTTGAGGAAAGAGAATGGATGAGATTTTGGTTGCACCGGGCTGTGATGAAAAGAGTGGTTGCTCCTTTGCGTGCAGGGTGTCTCTATTCTACTGACCGAGGTTTACAAATGTTCTATTACTGTTACGTTGGTCCATTGGATCTCATGTAGCATTGGACTTGTGTCGACAGCTTTTCCATGTCAACTTTTATGTAACTTTGATATGTTCTTCCATGCTGTATGTGGTACAGTTCCATACTTTGCATGCTATATGTGGGGGTGAAAAATGACAAGCCAGAAAATCGAACAAAAAATTCCGTATACAACCATAAGACGGACAGGAGCATTTTCTTTTGATCGGTCTGTAGGATTTTTTTTTCTTGTTTGCTTTGGAAATGAGCAATGGGATTGGAACACTTTTATTTTGAGAAACGTAACAATTTTTTTGAGCAGTAGGATTTTTGTTAAAGCTTATTAGAGCAGGTGGGGTTGGAACATTGTATTCTGATTTTTTTAGTTTAGAGTCCGATCGGCATCACTGACCATGGGCTCTCACAAAAGCCCAACAGGCCGAGCAATAATAGCGGAGCCCTAAACCGTACCATACAGTGAAAATCTAATTTTTTTTCCTCACAAAGAAAAATGGAAATCTAAATAACTATGAGATCTGTCTCACCTAATGCCAAACAAATTGACTCCGCATGCGGGCAAAGCTCAATTATCTACTGATTGTGGACAGTACTTTCTTTTTTTGCGGGTAGGACAGTACTATCTCCACATACACTAGAACTGTAATCACCGGCCTGAGTACAGTTCATGAGCTCCTGCACATGTGAGTACAATCCATAAGGGGAGTATATCATGTGATTCCATGACTAAGTGCTCCCATGCTCCAAGTTTGAAAAAGGTCAAATATGGAAGTGTTATTTTTTTTTTTGTTTTTTAGAATCTTCACAAGACTTATGTCTACAACTCCTAAAAATTTCAGATCCAAATTCGAAATACACATCGAGAAACAAAAATAAATAAATTTAGATGTGAATAGTGTTGTTTTGGACACTATTCATGTTTTTGTCTTTATTACTAACACTATTCATATTGGATTTGTCTTTTTTGTTCTTAATGTGTATTTCAAATTATGAATAAAACTCCCTTTCCCCCGCAAAAAAAGTGTATTTAGAATTTAGATTTGAAATTTTTAGGGGGTGTAAACATATGTGTGGTAACACTTCTAAATTTGTCCTTTTCAAACTTGGAGCATGGTATCACAAGATATGATATTCTTCTAGTCGATGAGCTCGCGTACATGTGTATTCTGGAAATGCTGATGCATTCGCGCGACACATTAATTGGTTGGAGGCCCGGGAGAGATTCTCTAGTTAGCGCTAGGGTGGCTTTCAGCCGAAATACGCACATGCAGTGCTAAATCTACCCCGTATATGCGCTAGTAGGGGATCACGAGGAGGGGGGACCGTCACAATAGCAACCACCATTAGCATTTTTTACGCTTAATATACCATATATTTGTGATTAAATTATTCAAATAGTGAATATAACATGCATATACTCAACTGTAAACAACCATTGAACAAATATATTGTGGTGGTGG
>NC_057802.1:469518518-469540289 GCF_018294505.1 Triticum aestivum | reverse complement strand
CCCCCTCCCCTCTATATACCCCTGATATATAAATGGGGGAGCGGACCAAGCTCCATAATTCTTATATGTACATATCTTTGTGCGTCTTGGAACACTTAAAAGAATGCATTTGTTGCAAGCAAATGAGTGTGTGTCACCCTGGTACTGGACCACCACATATATGGCCTCACCCTGGCTGAATGAAGTAGAAGTTAGTTCTATATACACACACGTGAGTTGAAAAAAAACCAAAATAGAAGAAAGCATACGAAGAAGAGAAAATAAAGACATGTAAACATGTAAATAAGCATGCCCAATCCATAGTTTCCCAAAATGTAAAAACCAAGCTTTAGAATCACTGGTTTCTTCCTCTTTTTTTTTGCACTATTGTACAATTTTGAAGCAATGATGAATAATTCAAATATGGAGCTACATGTGGCCAATCCGAAGAGTGGTTTCCTTCTGTAATCCGTCTCTAAGAGCATCTCTAGCAGACCCGCAAAATCCCGACCCGCATAAGTCTTTTGCAGTTCGCGAAAAAGGGTATATGCAAGCCAGCGCAGGCGAGGATAGACTCAGACCCCGTATAATCAACCCGTAAAAAAGAATATTCTTCGAATATACCGAACAGACTCAGAGCTAGCTCTTTTTTTAGTCATCCTATTCCTCGCGTCAATCCGGCGAACAGGCGGACGAGGGAAAACGCAAGGCGAGCGCGGCGCGGACGGAGGCCAGGGCGGTCGGGGCGAGCACGGCGTGAGCGGCGGCCGGATCCAACGGCTGGCGCATCGAGCTAGCTAGCTAGCTCTTCGAATCCATTGAGCTGCTAGCTAGCTAGCTCCGTTCGAGAGCCGCGGAGCCACGGGCGAGCGCGGCGGCCGGGATGGAGGGCCGGTCGGCTAACGGACGGCCGGCGGGCGAGCGCGGTGGCCGGGGCGGACGGGCGCGGCGGCCGGGCGAGCTTCATGGTGTTGGCGGGAGCAAAGATTCCTCAACCGCCAACGTTGACCGGTATGTAGGGCCCTGTTAAAGTTGCCCTCAAAATTGTATATATGAGGGTTTCGCGTTCGAGTTTACAGGCCCCCTTAAAAATTTTTAAGGGTCGGACGATTTTGCGGGGTCTGTTCGGGCTCGTTTTTTCGACTGGAACTGCAAAAAATGATTATTTTACGGGTTTGACCATTTATACGGGGTCTGCTAGAAATGCTCTAAGGAGTTAAGCAATCTAACTTTAAGATGATGTGTAGGCATGAGATAGGCCAATAATACTTGACTTGCTTTAGCGCACCCGTTTAGAAGGTTAGTGTCACGTAAGCATGTTGGCCACGTGTATATCCAAAGGTTTAGACCATCAGTTTTGAAAGAGTCGCAAGATTTTAGGTTTCATAAGATTCAATCTTTCTCAGAAGAATAAATTTGTTTAAACATTTGGAGTGGCTTATTTGCTGCGAGCAAAAGGCTATAGCACCGAGAAAAACCTTTGTCTTAACTGTAGCAATTTGCAGCTTCTAAATTCTGTTTGATGGCTATTTTAATTTTATTAATCGGCAATAAGCTGCGGGCAAAAGATAGGATCTTAGTATTTCAAGTAAGAGTTTGTAGGCTAGCTCTTTACCTGGCATGTTGCGTCAAGAAAAGTGAGGTGGATGTCGTTCGCGCGGCCCTTACCAAATGTGAGTTAAAATTTTCAGTTATCTTGCTTCCTTTTTGGTAGTTTGAAATGCAATTTGCAGCCTTTCTCAATCATCAGTAAAAAGAAGGATCATGTTTTCCTTTTTGTCATTTACACATTGCAATTCAGTTTAGGTATTTCGTTTGACCACACTAGTAATGCCGACTCAAGTGCGCGTCGACCTCATCGTGTATTCTGCTACAAGCTTTGAGAACAGAGAGGATTTGTCCTCCAGCAACCTGGCTGGCGTTTGGTGCTCCACAGCCATGCCTGTAAAATTTTGCCAGTATGTTCGTCAGTCCAGTACATAAATGTCACACCCAGACTGGGCAGATTAACAAGACGTAGCTTAAAGTTCATTTCAAGGGGTTGATGATATGGTAGCTGACCATTGTCAAGGAGCAAGACTATATCACTATGAAGGACCGAGGTGATTCGATGCGCGATCGTGATGACGGTCGCCCCCGAGAAATGCTGCTGCAGTGTCTTCTGGATCAGGTTATCTGTTGCGGTGTCCACCGAAGCGGTGGCTTCGTCCAGGACCAGTATCTTGGTCCGTCTCAGGATCACCCTGCCGAGACAAACGAGCTGACGCTGGCCCACACTCCAGTTCTCTCCGTTCTCCACCACTGCAAGCGGAGTTTTGAATTTCAGAAATTTCAGAAGAAGCCAGACTACGGGAATGTGAACTGTATGGTTCGCTATAGATCAGACCTGGTGAGTCAAGTTTCAGCTCCTTTCTCCGAACTTCATCTCCTAGCTGACAGTGATCCAAGGCCTGAAATGCAGAGTAACATTTTTTTAAGTGAGTGGTTTTAGAGCGTGTAATAATAATCGAGAAATGAAAAGAAATGAAGCATGTGAACATCGAGACTACCTCCCAGATTTGATTGTCAGTGTACTCTCCTAGAGGGTCAAGGTTGTGTCTCACGGTTCCGTCGAACATCGTTGGGTCTTGCGGTATAATGCTCAATCTAGATCTCAGATCATGCAACCCGATGGTGCAAATGTCGACGCCGTCTACTGTTATCTGGCCGATGGTGGGATCCATGATACGGAAAAGGGCCTGTATGAGAGTTGATTTACCACTGCCTGTTCTACCAACAATACCCGTCTTCATGCCTCCAGGAAAAGTGACCGTAAGACCCTTCAGAACAAACGGTAGTTGTGGAGCATATTTCACCTGCATGAAAAATGTCAAGGATGGTAGTTGTGGATGGCAAAGCACCGAACCTAACAATGACTTTGGCCATGATTCTAGATTTCTGACAGTTTACTGACAAGGGCAAAAAGTGTATTACTTACATGGAGGTTATGGAGCTGAATTTCTCCCTCTGATGGCCAGTTATGGGCCAACCCATCTTCAGACATCGAAAGAGGGGCCTCTTCAGGAAGGCTTAGGTATTGCAAAATTCTCTCTACTGAGATGATCTTGTTCTCCAAATTGCACATGCTTGTTACAAGCGTTACTTGCATTATGTTCAGATTAAGCCCATATGTGACTACAAGGCCAGCAATTCCTGGACGTGGGATGGAATTTCAGTTGCAAACTCAGATCGTTTCCCCCACCATTTTGTTCAGTATAAAAAGTGTTTGAAACCTTTTCCTGTTTTTTTATACCGGTGTAAATTCCCCTCTATCTTCAAATGAAATATTGCTTCCAGGCTGTTATTTAAAAAAAAAAATGCCGGGAACTAGCATCATACCTGGATCAATGATACCGGTCGGCAGATTGATTAAAAATATCAAAGAGATGGCAAATGTAAGGGATGATAGCATATCCATGCGGAAGCAAAGCCACTCCATTGCTCCAGCATTGTAGAATTTTGGTCGTGAGTAGGCATCCATTAGCTGGTTATTAGTTGATAAAAACTGATTTTCCTTGCCAAAACTTCTAATGATTGTTGATCCAGTTATTGATTCTACAAAATGTTGTATGATAGGAGCTTTGCAAATCCCGACCATCCTTTGCAACTCTCTGGCTGTATCAATGTAGTAGCGCTGCAAAACAATAAACATAAGCAAAAATTCCATTTGTACCACCAAATAAGATCATAATTCTCTCTATACCGCTGAACACATATAACTAGTTTTGTTTTTCGATTTCATTTATTTTTGTACAGGAATTTGATCAATTTTCTCCAGAAGAGCTGTGTCATAATTTGGTAAGAAAATTGTACACACAAATGTGTTAAATTTCTGGAAAATGGGTCTAAGTTTCTGTACAAAGGTGTTTGAAATTTCTTCCAAATTTCTGTATAAATTTTTGTTCCCCCCAAAATTATGCACATAATTTTGTGCAAAAAATATTTACAAATTTGTTCAAAGTTTGTACAAAAGTTCTGCTGAGACTCAACGTCAACTTTTGGCGCCAGGTACTTGGTGTACATGGGCCAACTAATGTCTATTTAGTATGCATAGAAAGAATCACATTACAAGTGAAAGACATTCTTAACACACCTAAGGGGAGTGAGGATGAGGATACATCAAATCGAAACAAAGTAGTGATATCCAGTGGTACGGAGGAATATTCTCTCTCTATAATTATATGTTGATCTTACGGCTAGAACAGCGAAGGATAACAAGTAGGATAAAGTACCTGATACCAGAGGCAGATAGCAATTACAGGAATGAAAACAACAAAGACCTGCCATGCAACCTGAGACATCACAACAATAGTTCCACCAAGTTGTATGAAGGCAAACGCAATAGAACCCATCCTGTTAGCAATGCTGGTGTCCACCAGGCTTTGATCAGTCGAAGCCTAAAAAAACAAGTTCTTTTATCAACATGCTCCAAGCAAATAAACTGAACTTCCTAGGAATTGTTTTTGAGAATGACTTACCCTATTCAAGATGCGCCCACTTGGAGTGGAATCAAAGAAAGACATCGGAGCTCTGAATATGGATACATGCATCTTGTTAAACAGCAGAGTTGCTGTCTTGTATGCGGCTGGTACAAGAAACAGGGCTCTCACGAAGGTGCACACGGAGCTTCCTAGGGCCAATGCCACATAGACGTATATCAGTGTGTACATGCTGACCGGAGGCTCGACGTCCTTGGACGCAGGAGCAGCCCAGGCCATCCAGTAATTGCTAGCAATGTGAAGCACTTCGAAAAGCATCTGCGCGAGCAGCACGAATGGCACAAGAGCTCCCCCATAAGCTAAGGTGAGGTACTTCCAGTAGACCCAAAACCCCACCCTGCCTCTCTCCCTTTCTTCTTCCTGCACCAGCTGCCCACTCTGACCATGGCCATCATCTTGCTTGACATTTTGCTTATCCTTTTTGTCAGCTGATGGCAGTGACCCGGACAGGCTTGCTGCGTCGCTGGACGAGAAAGCCTCACTGGCTCCATTTGGAACATCGATTGCGTCGATTGCTGCAAGAGCATCCTGGTGAGCACCAACCAGTTGCATAAACTCTTCCCCTGAACTAAGTATATCGTTGTATCGGCCAGACTGTGCTATTACCCCATCTTTAATTACCTACAATACAGTTACTTTATAAGAGAAATACTTCATGGAAATAAAGATCACATGAAGATATTTCAAAAAGAAATATGCAAGAATGATCTGCTCATGAA
Source organism: Triticum aestivum (assembly GCF_018294505.1). NCBI lineage: Eukaryota > Viridiplantae > Streptophyta > Magnoliopsida > Poales > Poaceae > Triticum > Triticum aestivum. Next base: position 469,535,053 of record NC_057802.1, on the reverse strand, counting down.
GATCTCACCAGAATAAGATCAGCTGCAGGTAAAAATTCAAGCTGATGAGTGACATACAGCACTGTTTTTTGAGCCAAAGCCCCAAGCAAGCATTCCTACAGAACACAGAAGAAACCTCAAGAAATGTGCTTGTCAAATTCCTGTGGAGCAGCAAATAAAAGGCAGTGCCATTATACTACCTTGAATATGTGGGATCCTGTATGAGCATCGACAGCACTGAAGGGATCGTCGAACAAATAAATGTCGGCGTCCTGATACAGAGCCCGTGCTATCTGAACTCTCTGCTTCTGCCCACCGCTGAGGTTGATGCCTCGCTCCCCAATGACCGTCTGGTCGCCCGACGGGAAGCTCTCCAGGTCTTTCTTCAGCGAACACAGCTCTAGCACTCTGTCATACTTCTCACTGTCCATCTGCTTGCCGAACAGTATGTTCTCCTGAACCTTGCCGCTCTGTATCCACGCTGACTGGCTCACATAGGCTACTGTCCCACAAGTCTTGACCACTCCTGATAGCTTCGGAACCTCGCCAAGAATGCAAGAGAGCAGGCTCGATTTCCCGGAGCCGACCGTCCCGCAGACTGCAACACGCATGCCTCGCCGAGCTTGAAAGTTGAGGTCCTTGAGCGTTGGCATTTCAGGCGAGGCGTCCCAGGAGAAGCACCCATTGCTGACCTCGATTGCAACATCTGAGCTGCCGATTGGCAGCCTCTGCACGGCGTCCGTCGGGAACTCCTCGAGGCATAGGAAGGATGCTATCCTGTCAAGAGACACCTTGGTCTGGATGATGGCCGAGATCCTGTCCGGAAGGTTGTATATCGATTCCTGCAGCACCCGGAGCGTGGCCAACGCAGACAGCACCTTGCCCGACTCCAATGGTATCCCCATCAGGACGCACGCTCCGAAGGTGACCACGGCGATGAATGTAGGGGCGCTCCAGAAGATGAAGGTGATGATGGTCGAGGTGTAAAGGTACTTCTTGAGCCAGTTTGTTTCTGTCTTCCTGAGGGCGATGATCTTGGACAAGAACTTCATCTCCCACCCCTGCAGCTTGAGGATCCTCATGTTGCGCAGGATCTCGGACGTGGCCTTCATCCGAACGTCCTTGCTCCTCATCAGATTCTGCTGGAGCTTCTCCTGGACTTTCACCGAAGGAACGTTGACGAGCATGACGGCCGCGGTGGCGCCGAGCGCGGCGAGCGAGGCAAGGCCGAGAGTGGAGTAGAGGACGAACATCGCCATGCCTACTTGGAGCGGTACCAGCCACAGGTCGTGGATGTACCAGGAGGAGTTCCCCACGCGGTCGGCGTCGACGCCGACGATGTTGACCATCTCGCCGCTCGAGTGGGCCTGCCTGGAGCGGCCGGAGAGGGCCAGCCCTTTCTCGTACAAGACGGCGACGAGCGCGGACCGCGCGCGTATCCCGACCTGCTGCAGCCGGAAGCACGAGTGCTGCTGCGACAAACACTCGAACACCTTGGCTGCGATGAAGGCGAGGACGAGGAGCTGCCCCTTCCTCGCGTGCCTCTCGTCGCCGCCGTTGAGGTACTGCACGAGGGAGTCGATGAGGTACGGGCCGACGTAGGTGGCCACGTTGTAGACGAGCGCGTAGAGCGCGGTCACCGCGACGTGCCACCGGAAGGTGCGCACCAGGACCTTGGCGAGCTTGAACGCCGTCACTCTCTGGCAGGGGGTGCCGTCGCCGGACAGCGTCTCGAGGTTGGCCTTGAACGACGGGAGCAGGCCGGCCACGCTGTCGCCGGGGTCGAGCTCCGGGACGTCCTCGAGGCCGAGGGCCTTCTTGTGGCCCACGGCGAGCAGCGGGCCCATCCAGGAGAAGGCGAGGACGCCGAGGAGGCCGGCGCCGGCGAACGCGGAGGCATCGGCGCTGTCGCTCTCGCTCGCGCCATCTAGCAGGGGCTCCTCTGAAGCAGAACCGCCCGCTAGTTCGCTCTTGCCGAACAGCCCGGCGACGAGCAGCACCACGGCCGCGAGGACCGAGACGGCGTCGAGCGCCCACGATCGCGCGGGCACGGGGAGCCCGTCGAGGCTCGTCGCGGCGTGCACGGCGACGGCGACGACCGAGAGCAGCAGGAAGAGCGCCCACCAGAGCCTGAGCGGCGCGGGGAACCGCTCCTCGCGGCGGAACTCGAACTGCAGGTACGCCGCGAGCAGCAGCCACGCCACCGCGCGCGCGGCGGCATCCGCCTGCTCCACCACCGCGTCGAGCGGCCACCCGGCGCCGGCGCCCAGGTAGCAGGAGTACGCGGCGAGGAGGAGCTGGAACGCCGCCAGAGCCCACGTGGCGCAGGCCGCCACCGCGTAGCACCGGAACCCGCCCACGGCGACGGCCGTGTCCTTCCCGCGGCGGGGGAAGAGCCGGCTCCCAGCCACGGCGAGCGCGAGGATGAGGTGGGCCCCGGCGCTGGCGCCGTGGAGGAAGAGGCAGGGCAGTGATCGCTCGCTCGCCGTCGCCGCCATCGCTGCCGCGGCGCGGCACGTGCGCTCGCGACGGGTCGCCCGGTCAGCGGCTGGTGTGCGGGCGGGGACACTAGCAGATCGGTCGCTCGCATCGTCTCTGGTCGTGACGGCGCGGCTCCTTGCGGTGCAAGGCGACGCCGTCCTCTCCACGTTTCATGCCGCCGGACTGCGACGGCGGAGGGGGAATTCGGGTTGGTGTGCCACGGCCAAGTTGGAGCGGACTGATCGCCACTCGCCAGTAGTGCGTTGGCGGCCAAGTCCTTGGTCAATTCTTGACTTGGGTTGAATGTTCTCTCGTCGGTTGCTCTAATTGATTTTGTTCCTGTATATGTACGTTCCTCGATGGTTCACTATGGAACGACTTCAAAAGGTAGAGACATAGTTGGCAATAGGATTATTGTGTTGGAAATGGCGTCACCACACTGAGCACCGATGGAATGTGCGTGCACACGTCTCGTCTTTAGCTTTCGATACCGACTGCCGGCTCTCTGATTTCCACTGGAAAAAAGGACGGGGTGAATGCGTACGTGCATGGTGCCATTGGTGCGGTACACTGAGGTGCTTTCCGCATGGTGCCAAGGTAGAGAGAAACAGGGCTTAAGGCCAACTCCACCGCGCGACCCCAAACGGATGTCTGTTTTGTCTGAATTTTGCCCGTTTGGGTAGGGTGATGGGGTCGTGTCCGGACGTGTCCGGGGATGCGGTGGCCGTGCGCCCAGCGCACGGCCGCATCCCTTTGCCCCATCCTGTCCGCGTCTATTTAAAAAAAAGAAACAACTTTCAAATGCCAAGCCCTAGTTCACATCAGGCCAGCGGCCCAGTTCATCACGCCGGCAACAGAGCCAGCGGCGTACACGTCCATCGCCGGCATCAGCCAGCGGCCGGCAACACAACCAGGCTCCAAAATGAATAGTTGTCCTCGCCGGCAACACAGCCAGCGGCCGGCAACACAGCCGGCCACCAAAATGAATGTTTTCTCGCCGGCACACTGCCAGCGGCCCAGCGGGCGGGCGGCACCCATGCCAGCCTCCAAAAAAGAACGGCCACGCCGATCGGACAACCTAGTTCAGGCCTTCGACGTCGAGCATCTCCTTCTGCCTGGCCTCGAACCAGGCCCTCGTCTTCTCGCTCATCTTCGACAAGTCCACGCTCATGATCGCAAGGGCCACCTCCTTCGCTTTGGTGGCGGCATTGGTGGCCTCGATGTCGAGCTGCCTCTGCCTGGCCTTGACGTTGTCGGCCTCGATGTCGAGCTGCCTTTGCCGGACCGCCTCCTCCATGTTGAGCTGCCTTTGCCGGGCCGCCTCCTCCATGTCGATCTTCCTCCTCTTGGCCGCCTCCTCCATCTCAAGCTTCTTTCTTTGAAGGTCTAGGTATTGCTTCATTTGCTCGTCCTTGCTTTGCCGCTTCTTCTCGTCCCTCACATCCTTTTGGGACATCATGCCATGCAAAGTGTCATGCAATGCCATGGATGAGGCATCACGTATGTCATCAACCTTGGAGTTGGTCTTGCCCCTCGGCCTCTTCACCGCCTCGCCATCTCCACCTCCGGCGAACTTGGCCGTCTTCAGTCCTCTCTTCCTTTGTAGTTCACGGTATTGGTCCTTGGACTTAGGGCAATTGTTGATGATCGCCCAACAATGCGTAAGAGTGAATGCCTTGTCATTGTGCCGGGCCTTGAATGCCTCCAAAGATCGAAATGCCTACACCACATGATCAACAACAAGTGAACATGCAAGCATATACACGGCCGAAGTCTCATGGCCGTAGCAAGGAAAGGGCTAGGAAGAGGGGAGCATACCATGTCCCCAACGCCGAGACCACTCACGGTCCGTGCTTCAACGCTCTCAAATGCGGCGCAATACTTGTTGCACTCTTGTTGGATGAACAACCATCTCTTTTGAATCGAGCCGATGCCACGGTTGCTTGTAAATTGGTAGGGCTCAAACATCTTCCTTTCATGGAATGTTTTGTGGACTCTCGTCCAAAAAACAATGCCCTTTTGTTGCGCGCCGGTCCTCGGATCTTGGCTAATCTCCATCCAAGCTTGGCAAATCAACTTGTCCTCATCTTGTCTATATGAACCCGTGCGAATGCTCTTCCTCTTCTTTTGTGCTTCCGCTCTTTGGGTGAGCTCGTCGATGAACAATGCTCGCCACTAATATCAACGTCATTGCCTTCTTCTTCATCACTGTCACGACCGGATTTTGGGATATAAATTCTCAGAAAAACGGCCTGTGTGCTCACCAGCCCCAGGATTACTGTTAGCTGATGAGGCACCAACTTGATACAAGAATTCCAAGCAAGGAACAAAATATGTAGTACAAGACCATTTAGGCCTGGGAGTACAACACTTGGTTTCTAATGGTTGAGGGCGGAAGCGATTGGGTACATCTGCGTCTATGGGACTCCATTTCCCACAAGAACAGCTGACCAGGATAACTCCTATCTTCGCGAGGTTGCAAACGTCAACACGTAGGGTCCGAGGTTGTCACCGCGATGCACACCTCCACGCAAGGAAATCTGGCCAAGACAATAGCCAGGGACAAGCCAGTGAGTACGTTTGAATGTACTCGCAAACATTAAGAACACGGGTATAATATATCCAACATACTCCAGATTTAATAGTCGATCATACATCCGTCACGAAAATATACGAGAAACCATGATGCACACATATGGATAAAAATATACCAAAATAAAATACTGGGTGCCAAACGAGTGTCTGAATGACTCCTCGAGCGGAAAATGCGGAATAGTAATACTGGTGCCAAACGAGTGTCTGAATGACTCCTCGAGCGGAAAATGCAGAAATAATAATGCCGCAGTCGGGCGTCTGAGCGACACCACCTAAAGGGCTTATAAAAGGTAAATGAACAACGAGCATGCCGCAGTCGGGCGTCTGAGCGACACCACATAAAGGGCTTATAAAAGAAAAATCACAGTGAATATCCAGGAGGTAGAACCATCCCAGGGATACTCAATAATATACATAAAATAAATGGTTAGTCCAAATAAAGATCATAATCCAAAGGTGCCATAAACATAAACAATATTTAGTACAGTCGTTTCTCCATCCGAAAACCGATAATTCAGTCAAGTCGTATCTCCATCCGAATACCGTTACTGAGCTCTAGTTAAACCGTTCTCCATCCGAATATCGTTCCAGAGTTCTAGTTAAATCGTTCTCCATCCGAATACCGTTACTGAGCTCTAGTTAAACCGTTCTCCATCCGAATACCATTCCAGAGTTCTAGTTAAATCGTTCTCCATCCGAATACCGTTATCAAGATTTAACTCAGACTGTGGTTTCTACTCAAGAACATGACTATCCGACAGGATATATCCTCTGCAGAGGGAGTACCATTTTCCACGAGTAACGGGATTACTCAGTCCCTCGGGACTAATTCCGTCTACGGTCTTTTGATTGAAAACACGCCTGACCTGCACACACCAGCTTAACTCACCAGTGCCTGGAATCACCCACGACACCTGCCAAGCAAAACTCTAAGTGGGGAGGCTACAACCTCGACGTAGCATGGGATCACAAAATTTATACCGCGCGCAAACTGGGGAAGCTATCCCCTTCGGCTACAACCGAAAACACCCATGCCCCCGGACCGAATGACAGGCTTTAATCCGTGGCCACGGGACCTTCATCACGGCCTCTCTGTATGGTGTGTGCTTTGGAAAGGGGTTGACAACCTACTGAACCATACCCTGTCCCCTGCAGGGACAAGTGGTGGTACCGACAAAAGGAAGCTACTGAACAAGACTCGGTCTACAACCGACTCAGGTGGTCCAAGTATCCACCAACAATATTACCACTAGTGAAATAAATCACCACTCCTCGAGCCTCACCATGCTATGCCGGGCATACTCGTCACAACGAGGGATTAGGGACAAGCTCGTGTCTACCCAAGACCACGACTTTCCCGCTTCCTACCGGTGTGCAAGAGAAGCTCACGAGGGCGATCCAAATCCTCAGGGTATCCATTGCTGGCCACAAACAACTCCAAAGTGCACTCATGCACGAGACTACATTGATACATAAACTGTCACTTATACTCCAAGACAAAAGGTGCTGTGATCGTATCCAAACACCACAACAAATATAATGCCAGAGTTCAGAAATGCTTGCCTTCAAGAGTATGCAAAGGATGCACTTATTGGAAGCTTTCCTTTTCCTCCAAAAATCCTATTTTGCAAAATACACAAATACAAATATTTCAAACACAGTACCAAAACCTGTCTCAAATATTTTTGAAATAAATCTTAAAATAAACTAGATGAAATTTGAGAGAGGTAGGAAAAAGAATCAACTCATTTGGAGTTTTATTTTAAAAGTTGTAGCTAGTCAAAGTTTGGTCAAATCTGTTTTTAAATAAAACCAAAAAAAAGGAAAACGCTTCAGCAGTAATACGCTTACGCAGCAGGGAAAACGCACTCGGGGTTTTGCGCCTCCACTTAAACAGAGAGAGGGCGCTGCGCGGGTCACTGACAGTGGGTCCAGAGGGCCCACTGGTCAGGTTTGACCGTTCCTTCCCTCCTTCTCTTCTCTTCTTCCCGACGGGAGCGGGGCTCCGGCGATCGCCGGCGACGGACGGCGGCTCCTCGAGGGCATCTGCGGGCGGGGATGGAACGGCTAGACCGAGGCGGTCCTTTGGGTGGTTGAAGGGTCGTCGGAGGTGGCAGGAATCGCCGGCGGCGAGCTCCGCGGCGGAGGAAAGCTACGGTGGTGAAGTGACTTTGTTGCTCCGGTGGCCTCCGATCGAGCTTGAGCAGCTGGGCAGCTCCGCAAGACCACGGGGAGGTTCTTGGTGGCGCTGGAATGGCGAAGGGGTGGCTGGCTGTGACGAATCGCTCCGGAGCTTGGCGGCGGCCGAGCTGGCCGGAGTTGAGGGAGACGGCCACTACAGCTCGATCTACTGCGTGGGAGGCTCTACGGGGAGTGTCTGAAGTCGCGTGAGTGCTCGGAGGGGCTCGGGGACCCTTTATATAGCGCTCGAGGCAGGTTCCCGCGGTGGCCGAGGATAGGATCGCCGGCGACAGCCGTTGCTGTAGGTGCAGGGCATCTTGGCGGCGACGAACGCGTTCCGACAGCGGGAGGACAAGTACGGCCTGAGCTCCGGGGCAGCTGTCGTGCGCTGGTGGCTTGGGCGGCGCCGTCCGCGGCGGAATCCGCTGCCGACGCCGGCGTGCCGCCAAGGGCGCGGCCAGCGGTGCAGCAGGACGCCAGAGGGATCGTGGAGCAGGGGGGCGGCTAGTGCGCGGCTCAGCGATGCAGAGGGAGCCAGGATCGGGTCGCGTCGCGTGCGGCAGTGCGGCGTGTCGGCGTAGTGCGCGCGCGTGCAAAACATGCGCTCTGGGCGCGCCCAGAGCACGCACGGCACCTGTTCGACGCAATGCCAGCGCGCTCTAGAGCTCGAGGGTGGAGCTGGCACTGCACAGGATGACGGTGGGGGAAGCAAGACACTTAGTGGACAAGGTGGATAGGCCAGGAGTTCAAGTCCACAATGCAAACCAGAAAGCTTGCCAAAAGTGGCTGTGCACACTAGGTGTTCGACAGAATGCCAAGTGCACTTAGGCAACTCTTGGAGTGGCCAAAATCTCCAGACCAGTGTCTCTCTAGATGCAGGAGATGATGGCAAGGTTAGTTTGGAAAACACAGAAAGTTGATAGTGCAAGCTTTGCAAAACTCCAGTTTTGGGCAGAAAGAAAAGGGGTTTAGAACATGCACTTCAAAATCTCCAATGAGCCCAATCTCCTAGACTTAAGAGTTTGGTAGGGAGGGCTACAAGTAGGAAAAAGCTCAGGGTCATTAGAGCAAGGAAAAATATGGTTGCAGTACAAATCACGAAATTGGACCAGAATGCAAAAGAGGTTGATCCACTCAAATTTTCCAAAGAACATCATTGGGTTTTTGCTTGAACATGAATTGTATGCATCCACTGACATCTCCAAACACTTGGAAGAATTTTCAGAAAAATAATTAAATGGGTTGCAGTGCAAAAGTGCCTACTGGACCAGATTGGAAAAGTTGGTGTAGAGCTCAAAATCTCCAATGGCCAAGAGGTATCTTTGCATAAAAGTGATGTGGAACCATCACATGACATCCCCAAATTTTGGTGGAATTTTTAAAAGCATTTGTCAAGAGGTTGTAGTGCAAATAGGCCCCAAATGCAAAAGGAATCATTTTAAAGAAAGAAAGCTTTTTGAATAAATAAATCTTGCAACATTTGAATGCACTGAATAAATAATTGTTTTATTATAGAGAGAAATCAAGTCCAACAATACCTTAGAGGGTTTCTCCCACTAGAGGCAAAAATCCAATATCACAAAAGGCAAAACTTGACAATTGGGAAAAGTTTTATTTCCTGGCAATATTTTAATAAACAAAACAAGGCCAAAATTTTTGGGTGTCACAACACTACCCCCCTTAAGAAAAAATCTCGTCCTCGAGATTTGTTAAAAGTTGTTACGATGATGCGCGAACAAAAGGTCTATGTCGTGAAAATATATATACGCAGCAATAACTCGGGGAAAGAAATCTCCTCGAAAACATGATGCGAGAGGACAAGAATAAATAACACAAAACTAATAGCAGTAACACTGCTCACAAAACAGGAACTAAAGAAAAATCGGATCCGTCGCACAAAGATTTTACGAACATGCTGCAACACATAAATACAAGTACTGAGACAATAATTACATCGGAGGCGTTTACAAAGAAAAGGGTAAAGCGACAGGGTCCTGAGAAAACGCCTCTGGCACTGGGGCACACTCCTCTTCTATCGGGAGAAGCGGGTTGACCAGACGATGAATGCGCCCTTCTTGGTCAGGCGTCAGTGGTCTGCCAATGGCGATCCGAGGATTTAAATCAGCGAGGCTTTGGAGATAACCCATTACCCGCTGAGTTAAACGCTCTTGAGTGACGACGTACTGGGCAAGGTTGGCCAGTACTGGATCTCTCTTGATGCGCCCACCGGGAAAAGATGCAACTTCTCCGGGTGCTGCACGGCTCGGAAAATAATAGTATCCTCGCTCGCTGGCATAGGGTACCGCGAATCGAAGGCGAGTGAGCGCCTCGTACGCGGCAGCTTCTAAGGCCATCTGCGGAGTCGGCATGGATTTCCCCATGAAGGAGACTTCCGTGGGATCTTGGTTTGGGTAGGCGGGAGGGATGTGCACCACTGCCCAATATTTCGAGGTGGATGGAGTGATCCTCGATTTGAGCAACTCGTACTGGGGTGGACGGGTGGCGCTCATAGTACTGCAGGTAAAGTCCCACAGTAATTTGACAAAGCTGCCGGGGGTTGCGTCTGGGGTTCTCAGATAAAGGCTGGGGGTCGACATGGCAAGGAATGGCTGTGGGTGCTGCGCACAAAGGTGAGGGGTGCTCGGCAAGGTCACGGAGTGGCCTTTATATAGCACCGGGGCTGGGATAACTACCGGGGTGAAAGGTAACTGGCTGGCGATCCTGTACTCGGGTCAAAGCCACAGATATACACGTCACATAAATGGGACGCATTACTGTGGGGAGCCGACGGGGTTGGTCTTGGTGGCTGCGCCCGAGAAAATAAATAAAAAAAATGCAATTGTACGCCAACGTACACATGCATAGGTACTACTCCAAAAATAAGAGCGCTCAAACAGACAGCATGCAACAAAAGCGGTACAAGGCCACACATTACAAAGCGTAGAAAAACTAAGGCTCGATACAACTTTGAGCGACTTAGTCTACTTCGTTAATGTCTAAGTGGGCTGGCCTTGCGGACGCCGATGCTTCTCCACGGTTCTCACCGTCGGGATTTGCTGGTTGAGGCTGAGGTGCTGCAGGGTCGGGGGAAAGGTGATGACCATCCCGGGGTTGCTGGCCCAGATTCCGCTGGAATGGGTCTCCAAAAGGCGGCGAAGTGCTTCTGGGGTCACCAAAGTGCTCTGGTGGATGGCTGGCGCAGACCTCGGGGGATCGATCGGGTGTCCGAACAGCACGACTGGGTTGTCGGTGTCGGGCTCTGCTTCTCTCCTCGCCGGGGCTCGGCGAACCAGCTCTCCACGAGCTGCGATCAGATCGAGAGTGACCTGATCGAACAGTTGCTCCAGTGCGCTTACATAGCGCACCAGATGCAACAGCGCAGGATCCGTCTCGTGGTCTCCGTTGGCGACTTGGGGCGGCCTACCATACCCGTCACGACTGGGGTAGTAGTAGAACGAGCGACAGTTAACTCTGGGCGACAAGTGCCGGAGTTGAACTATAGCTTCGCGGGCTGCCAGTTGGATGGCTTGTGGCTCAAAGGAAGTGGTCCTTCCAGTGAACCTGTAGGGGCGTTCTGGCGACAGACCCCTACCGTAGATGTGCACAGTGGCCCAGTACTGACGGCTTTCACCGTACATGGGTCCTTGGTACACAACATACTCAGGAGGTTCCTCCAACGCATAGGCACGACGGGTGAGGTTTGCGAGCACGGTCACAAAACCTCCTAGGTGGGTTGCTGTGGTCTCACTATGAACAATGGGACCAGGCATCGTGGCTGGGTTTGGGGGAAAGAGGCTGTGCTATGCTGAGGCTAGCGTGCCCCATTTATAGGAAAAGGGGACGGAGTCTTCCTCCGCACGCTTGCGATAGAGATGGGTTGGACGTCGGTCACTGGCGCGTGATCGACGGGCCAGGTTGATAGGTTGGGCACCGTCCGCCGAAAAGGCGTCGGGTCACTGTGGAGCTACCTTACGCGGGAAGCTTGACCGGGGTCAGGCTAAGGTCTGATGGTTTGGTTAACCTAAGTTTATCGACCTGGCTAAGATAGGATTAGCCAATGGTCAGCCTGGCTCTGATACCAAGTCTGTCACGACCGGATTTTGGGATATAAATTCCCAGAAAAACGGCCCGTGTGCTCACCAGCCCCAGGATTACTGTAAGCTGATGAGGCACCAACTTGATACAAGAATTCCAAGCAAGGAACAAAATATGTAGTACAAGACCATTTAGGCCTGGGAGTACAACACTTGGTTTCTAATGGTTGAGGGCAGAAGCGATTAGGTACATCTGCGTCTATGGGACTCCATTTCCCACAAGAACAGCTGACCAGGATAACTCCTATCTTCGCGAGGTTGCAAACGTCAACGCGTAGGGTCCGAGGTTGTCACCGCGATGCACACCTCCACGCAAGGAAATCTGGCCAAGACAATAGCCAGGGACAAGCCAGTGAGTACGTTTGAATGTACTCGCAAACATTAAGAACACGGGTATAATATATCCAACATACTCCAGATTTAATAGTCGATCATACATCCGTCACGAAAATATACGAGAAACCATGATGCACACATATGGATAAAAATATACCAAAATAAAATACTGGGTGCCAAACGAGTGTCTGAATGACTCCTCGAGCGGAAAATGCGGAATAGTAATACTGGTGCCAAACGAGTGTCTGAATGACTCCTCGAGCGGAAAATGCGGAATAGTAATACTGGTGCCAAACGAGTGTCTGAATGACTCCTCGAGCGGAAAATGCGGAATAGTAATACTGGTGCCAAACGAGTGTCTGAATGACTCCTCGAGCGAAAAATGCAGAAATAATAATGCCGCAGTCGGGCGTCTGAGCGACACCACCTAAAGGGCTTATAAAAGGTAAATGAACAACGAGCATGCCGCAGTCGGGCGTCTGAGCGACACCACATAAAGGGCTTATAAAAGAAAAATCACAGTGAATATCCAGGAGGTAGAACCATCCCAGGGATACTCAATAATATACATAAAATAAATGGTTAGTCCAAATAAAGATCATAATCCAAAGGTGCCATAAACATAAACAATATTTAGTACAGTCGTTTCTCCATCCGAAAACCGATAATTCAGTCAAGTCGTATCTCCATCCGAATACCGTTACTGAGCTCTAGTTAAACCGTTCTCCATCCGAATACCGTTCCAGAGTTCTAGTTAAATCGTTCTCCATCCGAATACCGTTACTGAGCTCTAGTTAAACCGTTCTCCATCCGAATACCGTTCCAGAGTTCTAGTTAAATCGTTCTCCATCCGAATACCGTTATCAAGATTTAACTCAGACTGTGGTTTCTACTCAAGAACATGACTATCCGACAGGATATATCCTCTGCAGAGGGAGTACCATTTTCCACGAGTAACGGGATTACTCAGTCCCTCGGGACTAATTCCGTCTACGGTCTTTTGATTGAAAACACGCCTGACCTGCACACACCAGCTTAACTCACCAGTGCCTGGAATCACCCACGACACCTGCCAAGCAAAACTCTAAGTGGGGAGGCTACAACCTCGACGTAGCATGGGATCACAAAATTTATACCGCGCGCAAACTGGGGAAGCTATCCCCTTCGGCTACAACCGACAACACCCATGCCCCCGGACCGAATGACAGGCTTTAATCCGTGGCCACGGGACCTTCATCACGGCCTCTCTGTACGGTGTGTGCTTTGGAAAGGGGTTGACAACCTACTGAACCATACCCTGTCCCCTGCAGGGACAAGTGGTGGTACCGACAAAAGGAAGCTACTGAACAAGACTCGGTCTACAACCGACTCAGGTGGTCCAAGTATCCACCAACAATATTACCACTAGTGAAATAAATCACCACTCCTCGAGCCTCACCATGCTATGCCGGGCATACTCGTCACAACGAGGGATTAGGGACAAGCTCGTGTCTACCCAAGACCACGACTTTCCCGCTTCCTACCGGTGTGCAAGAGAAGCTCACGAGGGCGATCCAAATCCTCAGGGTATCCATTGCTGGCCACAAACAACTCCAAAGTGCACTCATGCACGAGACTACATTGATACATAAACTGTCACTTATACTCCAAGACAAAAGGTGCTGTGATCGTATCCAAACACCACAACAAATATTATGCCAGAGTTCAGAAATGCTTGCCTTCAAGAGTATGCAAAGGATGCACTTATTGGAAGCTTTCCTTTTCCTCCAAAAATCCTATTTTGCAAAATACACAAATACAAATATTTCAAACACAGTACCAAACCCTGTATCAAATATTTTTGAAATAAATCTTAAAATAAACTAGATGAAATTTGAGAGAGGTAGGAAAAAGAATCAACTCATTTGGAGTTTTATTTTAAAAGTTGTAGCCAGTCAAAGTTTGGTCAAATCTGTTTTTAAATAAAACCAAAAAAAAGGAAAACGCTTCAGCAGTAATACGCTTACGCAGCAGGGAAAACGCACTCGGGGTTTTGCGCCTCCACTTAAACAGAGAGAGGGCGCTGCGCGGGTCACTGACAGTGGGTCCAGAGGGCCCACTGGTCAGGTTTGACCGTTCCTTCCCTCCTTCTCTTCTCTTCTTCCCGATGGGAGCGGGGCTCCGGCGATCGCCGGCGACGGACGGCGGCTCCTCGAGGGCATCTGCGGGCGGGGATGGAACGGCTAGACCGAGGCGGTCCTTTGGGTGGTTGAAGGGTCGTCGGAGGTGGCAGGAATCGCCGGCGGCGAGCTCCGCGGCGGAGGAAAGCTACGGTGGTGAAGTGACTTTGTTGCTCCGGTGGCCTCCGATCGAGCTTGAGTAGCTGGGCAGCTCCGCAAGACCACGGGGAGGTTCTTGGTGGCGCTGGAATGGCGAAGGGGTGGCTGGCTGTGACGAATCGCTCCGGAGCTTGGCGGCGGCCGAGCTGGCCGGAGTTGAGGGAGACGGCCACTACAGCTCGATCTACTGCGTGGGAGGCTCTACGGGGAGTGTCTGAAGTCGCGTGAGTGCTCGGAGGGGCTCGGGGACCCTTTATATAGCGCTCGAGGCAGGTTCCCGCGGTGGCCGAGGATAGGATCGCCGGCGACAGCCGTTGCTGTAGGTGCAGGGCATCTTGGCGGCGACGAACGCGTTCCGACAGCGGGAGGACAAGCACGGCCTGAGCTCCGGGGCAGCTGTCGTGCGCTGGTGGCTTGGGCGGCGCCGTCCGCGGCGGAATCCGCTGCCGACGCCGGCGTGCCGCCAAGGGCGCGGCCAGCGGTGCAGCAGGACGCCAGAGGGATCGTGGAGCAGGGGGGCGGCTAGTGCGCGGCTCAGCGATGCAGAGGAAGCCAGGATCGGGTCGCGTCGCGTGCGGCAGTGCGGCGTGTCGGCGTAGTGCGCGCGCGTGCAAAACATGCGCTCTGGGCGCGCCCAGAGCACGCACGGCACCTGTTCGACGCAATGCCAGCGCGCTCTAGAGCTCGAGGGTGGAGCTGGCACTGCACAGGATGACGGTGGGGGAAGCAAGACACTTAGTGGACAAGGTGGATAGGCCAGGAGTTCAAGTCCACAATGCAAACCAGAAAGCTTGCCAAAAGTGGCTGTGCACACTAGGTGTTCGACAGAATGCCAAGTGCACTTAGGCAACTCTTGGAGTGGCCAAAATCTCCAGACCAGTGTCTCTCTAGATGCAGGAGATGATGGCAAGGTTAGTTTGGAAAACACAGAAAGTTGATAATGTAAGCTTTGCAAAACTCCAGTTTTGGGCAGAAAGAAAAGGGGTTTAGAACATGAACTTCAAAATCTCCAATGAGCCCAATCTCCTAGACTTAAGAGTTTGGTAGGGAGGGCTACAAGTAGGAAAAAGCTCAGGGTCATTAGAGCAAGGAAAAATATGGTTGCAGTACAAATCACCAAATTGGACCAGAATGCAAAAGAGGTTGATCCACTCAAATTTTCCAAAGAACATCATTGGGTTTTTGCTTGAAGATGAATTGTATGCATCCACTGACATCTCCAAACACTTGGAAGAATTTTCAGAAGAATAATTAAATGGGTTGCAGTGCAAAAGTGCCTACTGGACCAGATTGGAAAAGTTGGTGTAGAGCTCAAAATCTCCAATGGCCAAGAGGTATCTTTGCATAAAAGTGATGTGGAACCATCACATGACATCCCCAAATTTTGGTGGAATTTTTAAAAGCATTTGTCAAGAGGTTGTAGTGCAAATAGGCCCCAAATGCAAAAGGAATCATTTTAAAGAAAGAAAGCTTTTTGAATAAATAAATCTTGCAACATTTGAATCCACTGAATAAATAATTGTTTTATTATAGAGAGAAATCAAGTCCAACAATACCTTAGAGGGTTTCTCCCACTAGAGGCAAAAATCCAATATCACAAAAGGCAAAACTTGACAATTGGGAAAAGTTTTATTTCCTGGCAATATTTTAATAAACAAAACAAGGCCAAAATTTTTGGGTGTCACAATTACCATCACCTTCGACATAGATGTCATCGTCTTCATGCCACGAGTCACCATGGTCGTAGTCAGCACGGTCGTCGGCCTCTTCATCGGGCACGTACTAGGCGCGACCATCCTGACTTTGGGTCTCCTCGGGGTCGTAGGCACGGCCATGCCCACCCTCGCATATCACGTCCTCCATGTACTGGTTGTAGAAGGGGTCGTCGACCGTTGGCGTTGGTGTTGGCATTCCGTCAAACAAGACGCGGGGGTCCGGCATGGTGCCCGTGAACGGTGCCCGTGCTTGCTTTCTTTGCATCTCGACGGACGCCCGGCCGCCGCTGCTGGACCCAGGCGTGACGTTGAGGTCGATGACGGCCGGGGGACGCGGTGTGGACGGCGCGAACAAGCCCACGTCCGACGACCCGAGAAACGGGTCTGGCCGTCGTGCCTTGGCGGAGGAAAGCCGAGCGACATGGGCGCGGTCCGCGACTGGCAGTGCGGAGGCTGGGCGACCGACGAACCTGTGCTCGCGGGGCCGACGGCCGCTGCAGGGAACCCGGCCGGACGGCCCATGCCAATCACGAGGAGGGCGTGCGCTTTGTTGACGAGGTCCTCCTTCTCGTCAACCGCGGCCTGGCGCCGCGTGGCCTCCATCGCATCGCGCTGGGCGGCGAACTTGGCCGCGGCGGCATTGACCTTGACGACCGCTCTCCGCTCCCTCCTCTTCGCCGATTCCGGGTCCAACTTGGCGATCTCCTCCGGCGTGCACTCCGACTGCGGCTTCCTTGGCGCCTTGGCCTTCTTCTTCTTCACCTTTGTGGGCGGCTCGACGGCCAGGCCGCCGGAATTCGGCGGGGCGTCGGCCATGGACGGGGGAGAGAGGGGGC
>NC_057802.1:469515613-469517066 GCF_018294505.1 Triticum aestivum | reverse complement strand
GCTAGCTAGCACGCGCACGACAGCAGCACGAACAGTATGTGCGTGGCCAGCGGCGAGGCCGGGCGCGGCGAGGCAAGGCCGGGCGAGACGAGCCGATGGGCGAGGCCGGCATGGGCGCTGAAGGAGCACGAGCCCACCATGGCGGAGCACCGGCGCCGGAGGAGGACGAGCTGGGTGGGTGGGTGGGAGAAGAAAAAGGAGGAGAGAGACGGGATGGGACGGATGGGTGGATGGCAAGTGGGGCAGGCAGCACATGCAACCGGATAGAGGCGGACAGGGAGGGCACAGAGAGCGCCCACTTTGTGTCCGCTTTTGACCCAAATTTTCTCAAATTTGAGATGGAAATGGGTCCGCGCGGACATGAAACGGACAGCGGGCGGACGCTGTGTCCGTTTGGGTCGCCCCGTTGGGCCAGCTTTTGTGTCCGGATGACTCAAACGGACAAAATGGGTCACCTCATTGGAGTTGCTCTAAGCATCAAGACTACTAAGACAATAATCTTGGTTGGTCTTTGGAAGCTGTGGAAGCACCGGAATGCAGTGGTCTTCGATGGCGCTGCTTCGGATATTGCCAAGGTCATGCGACGTGTGGAGCAAGAAGGAAGAGCATGGTGGAGTGCAGGCTCATGAAGGGCAGCGTAGAGAGTTTCTTGGGTAGGTTAAGTAGGTGGAGTATGAGTGAGTAGTCGTATGCATGAGATAGACCACAAGTGTGGTGTGGAGTGGATTAAATGGCATGGTGTAACATGTAAAATGTAACCGCACCAGTGGAGGGCTCTGTCTGCCCTTTTCCCCTCTTTTTATAAAATGATACGCATGTTATGTGTATTTGAGAAAAAAAGTCTGCCACGTTCATGAGCAGACAAGGGAGCTGATGAGGGGGGGGGGTGCCTCCATCGTCTGGAGAGCGCTGGCCTGAATCACCGTGCGCAGATCAAGGCAGTCAAGGATCTGTAGAAGGATGTCGTCGGGGAGAGCGCTAGCTGATTCTGTCTTCGTCTTCTTTCGCGCTAGCTCGGCCTTCAATCGTCTTGGCACACACTAATTCTTCTTCCGTTTTGGCTCTGCATAGTTGACTGGACAAAAGTAGGTTTTTCTATGTTGGCGTTCGTTAGGGGAAGGTGAGGTTTGAACGAGAAGTTTGGATGGACGTAAACTTAGAGCATCTCCACTAGTCTCCCCAAGACGCCCCAAGCATTTTTTTAGCGCCGGCTGCAAAAAATGGTCCCAGTCACGCCCCCACAACCTCGTTTTGCGCCGGATTTCAGCAAAAACAGCGCCGGCGACCCCAGGCAAAACCCAGCCCCCCGGGGGGCACTTGGGACGCCCGGCGCAACTTTATGCATGGTGAAACCCCACCAGCGAGCCTCTCTCCCCCTTTTCCTGCATGCAAAAGGAATCTGGCCCCTCTCTCTCTCTCTCTCTCTCTCTCTCTCTCTCTCTCTCTCTCTCTC
>NC_057802.1:469506865-469515302 GCF_018294505.1 Triticum aestivum | reverse complement strand
CCACCGCGCCACCGAGCTCGCCGCATCTCCGGCCGGATCCCGCGGGCAGTCCCCCTCGCCGCGCGCCGGCCGGCCTCTGCCTCCTCACCGGCGCCCTCTGCTCACCGCGCACGAGAACTCGGAGCTGCCCGCAGAGTCCGAGTACTCCTCCTCCTCGAGGTGGCGGGGCAAGGAGTCGACCGAGTAGCCGCCGCTGCAGACCTCGACCTCCTCGGCGTCGGAGGACTCGTCCATGTCGGAGGCCATGGAGGCGCTCCCGTCGGCGGTGGGGCGCAGCGGCACGAACGCGCGCGGCAGGTGCCAAGGCCGTGGTCGACGCCGCCCGCGTGTGGCCGGGGCGGAGGAGGAGCGCGCGTGGTCGGGCACCGAAGAGGCTGTGCGTGTGGCGAGCTCCGCTGCGGGGTCCGCTGGCAGGCGCAGGGGGTCAGCCGGCAGGTGCAGGCTGCGCACCGTCGTCGAGTCCCTGGATAGGCCAGGCTTGGCCGGGTGCGGCACACCGGCGCGCATCCGCGGCCGCGCGCGCTCCAGGGTGCGGATGAGCATGTGCGCGTGCTCCAGGACGTGCTCCAAGGAGGCCGCTACCGCATGGGTGGGCGGGCGCGGCGTGGCCGTGGGCGGGACGGCGAGGCCGGGATGGCGCAGGGCCACGCGCGGGCTTCCAGACCTGGCGCAGGGCGCGTGCGTCGCGTTGGAGTCGTCCTCGCGCGATGCCTCGGCGACGCCGTCGTCGGGAAGGAGCGGGAGACGGTGGAGGACGCCATGGCCTGGACAGGCGCGGCGCGGGCAGGACGGGCGCGGTGCGGCGCGGGATGGGGGAACGACTGGAGAAAATTTCGCCCCAGGTGCAAGTTTATCGCCGGCGCAACCCCAGGAGTCTGAAAAAATGTCTCCTGGGGGGCGCAACGCTGGAGATGCTCTTACGACGTTGCGAGGTGACTCCATCTCCATGTCTGCCAATAAAGACTAGATAGGTGGCGCGGCTTGCCGCGCGTTGCCCGCCTCATGGCGAGCAATTCACTCGGAAAAACCATTTGTACAACATGATATATTTGGGAAATCAACTAAACAATAGTTGAGGAAAACATATCAAAATTATAAGCTTCTGGGCAACTTAGGTATCCTTGTCCATGATAGATGGTAAAGAGCATAAAAAAAGTTCCTTGTCCATGATAGATGGAACAGAGAATCAAGAAAAGGCTAGTTGACATACCTACAAACAGAAAGTAAAAGATTGTTTATCAACATTCCATGCAGCAGCTTGCAAAATTAGAAAAAGGACACTAACATGTATGCCTTTGGAACTGGAATAGGATAGAAATTAAAGACTAAACTATTGAGTTGATTGTTGAGATATTCTAACTAATACTGTCACACATGTATTAATTAAAACTTTCCTTATCACCAAGCTGTACCATTTAGGAAGAAATGCTATTGTTTCTTTAAGTACCTACTAATATACTTTGATAAACTAAATACACTTCCTTGTCTGCTTGTCCGTTCAACAGCGGCAGCCGCTACCGCCTTCCCGCCGCTGCCGTCGAGCCTCCCAAATTGCGAGCTTGTTCTTTACTTGTGCATGGGCGTCCGCTGTGCTCTCCTCTTCGTGCATATACCCTGATAGTGTGTCCCTTCTTTCCAATCTCCCTTTGACCGTGTGTGCATTCTTCCATGATGGTCACCATGGCGGCCACGCCGTCAACGTCATTCCCTAGTTGTCCTAGGAGTGCGTGAGCCTCCATGCCCGGTCCTGTTCCTCATTGCAGCGGTGCCGGAATGAACACACATGGGCTTGGGAGCATTGATGTGACAAAAGGTCTTGACCTTGCACTACAAAAAAAATACACTTCCGTGATGATACGTGTTTGTCATAGTAGGTCGCGTTTTCTGTCATGCATGTACATCCATGACAAATTTATGACAGAATCAAGATAGTCATACCTGTGCTGTCGTACAAGTGTTCCATGACATTGCCAAAATTATCATCACGGAAGTGTCCACTTCCATGACGATAAATCGTGCGTCACAGAAGTGCTTTCGTCAAGGGTGACCGACACGTGGCATCCACCGTAACGGAACGCCGTTAAGCTATCGGGTCGGGTTTTGGATCCGATAACCTGTTAACAGCCCCGACCAATGGGGATTTTCCACGTGTAAAATCATCATTGGCTGGAGGAAACACGTATCGGCTCATTGTTGGGACAGATGTCATCCACTCATTGGATGGAAGGCGCCTATGATACATCGACACGTGGCACGGCCCAACAGAGGCCCATTCCTGTGAAAAGGCCGGCCCGTTTGACTTGATCAAAAGATGGCGGGCCGGCCCATGGAAAGCCTGTTAACGGCCTGTTCGCATATAGCCCATTTACAGCCCGCTAACCCAAGGCCCATTATGCCCTATCCGAATTAGGCCCAGTAGCGTCATCTGGGCCATCCAATATGATTCCAGCCCATTTTCACTTCTGGCCCATGTATGGCCCATGACATCTTTCGACCCATATGAGGCCCTATGTAACTCTTGGCCTATTAACGGCCCGTGGTGAAACTGGCCCGTAATGAACAGTGTATCACTTTACACCCATTAACGGCCCGTGGTGAAACTGGCCCGTAATGAACAGTGTATCACTTTATACCCATTAACGGCCCGTTATTCCGTTGGGCCGTTTCCAGCCCATGTAATCTTTCGGCCTTCTCAGAGCCCATTTATTCTTGGGCTCATTTCTAGCATTCGTTTACTTACGGCCCGTTACTATCATTTTCTGCTTGTGGGCCAAATTCAGCCCGTGGTTACAGTCGGCCCGTTTGTGGTCCGTTAATACGTTGGGCCGTTTTCATAGCGTCATCAAATACGGCCTATTAACGATGGTCCATTATGGTCGGCCCATGAACGAACGATTCCAACTCTAGCCCGTTTACGGCCATAATGCGGCCTGTTATTGGCCCATGTTTGGCCAATCGATCATATGGCCCGTATAAGGCCCATTGACGATACGGCCCGTATAAGGCCCATTGACGATACGACCCGTAGAAGGCCCATTGTTTCTATGGCCCGTAGAAGGCCCATTGTTTCTACGACCCGTAGAAGGCCTACTGTTTCTACGGCCCGTAGAAGGCCCACTGTTTCTACGGCCCGTAGGAGGCCCAGTGTCACTACAGTAAATATTAGCCCATGGTTATTGTGGCCTAGTTTTAAAAAATAGGTTATTGCAGCCACTAGCAAACCGTGGAAAAAGAATTGCACTGACTACAAGCAAACAAATAAATAAGACAACAAGGAAATAAATAAGCAAGCAACTTATGCTAGGCTATCACGGCTATTACACATATTACATCCACTTGGGCATCAAAGTTCGCCACCAGTGCAGATATAGGGAACAAAGCAGCATATAAACGCCGCAGCAAAACAAGTCCAGAACTGAAACCACTTCAGAAGAGTTCAAGAAACAATATCCTGGGTACCCATAATGCTGGCAAGATGCTTAGCAAGCTTATTAACTTTCTCTTGTTTGGCGCTTAAATCCTCCAGCGCTTGCTGTTGCACAAGAAAGTACACATATGAATTCTGCAGGGACTTCCTCAGTCCTTCGGCTTCTTGCCGCAGCACAGCTGACTGATGCCTTTCAGCTTGTAGCTGAGACTGAAGAAGCCGAAGTGATTCAGGCAGCAAGTTCGAAGAGCTTGTGCCAGCGGTACTGGCCAGTAACTCGAAGACTACATCAACGCAGGACTGTGGGGTTTTCTCACTGTCTACAAGATCGTTTTTATCACCTTTCTTGGAGACCAACAGGGTTGTCTCACTATCTTGAACCTTATCTGCATTACTTTCTCTACCATTGCATAGTGGGGTGTTCTTCTCCAATATTCTGTTTGCATACTACAAGAGAAACAAGCAGACACATCACAGGTTTAGCTTGTAGTATACGAAACTCATTTTGGTAAACCGGTTCAGTAGTAAGGTGGACATGATAACAGCATGAAACAAACATATATCTATGTACTATGGTCACTGTATTGTCCATATCATTCTAGTTTATGTTCACTAATCAAGATAGAGACACAGTTCAACTCATATATTTTTAAGACACAGCAGCATAGACAGAATATAAGTGTGAGAAACTACACAGCATTGGCAGCACTTGTAATGTGCATCACATGAGAACATAACTGTTTATACAACTTAAACTGAAATCAACATAGAGCAAGAAGTTAGAACAGCAATCCAGTTAAAGAAATAGGTTTAAAACATACCTGTTGCACTATTGGAGTTTCAATTGGATCCTTCAAATTCGGAAGTAGTTGGTATGAGTAAATACAGTGATGCAACAGCAAAGGAGTATGGACCATAGCTACGGAATCTGACCTGAGAACAGTTGTTCTTCTGCTTTAAACATGGAGTTTGGGTTAGCTGTGGTGGTCTTCGTGCTTTGGGCACTGCAGTAGCTTTACAAACTGCTCGTGTGGGGGTACTCTGTGGTGGACATGGTGCTTTGTCAACTATAAGTGGGTTACTATCCGCTGGGGTTGCGGTTAGATGGGTTGTAGCTGGTTCTCTGTCCAACGGTGTAAGTGTGCAATCTAGAAGAGTCTCGATTATGTGTGGTGGGGCTAGTTTGTGGGCCAGTACAACCATGGTTCTATCTGCATCGACGGGTAGCACTGTCTTTTGTGAAGAACGGGTTTTTGCTCCCTTAGATACTGCCATCACCCCCTCCAATTCAAATGGCTGATAAACAAGAAAAGAAATTGAACGTACAGACATTGTATGATAGACAGATGCGGTAATTCACATATATGTTGTCTAACCAAACAGGACAGCATGACACAATTTCACATATATGATGCCTAACTAAACAGGATATCATGACACAGTTTCAGATATATGATGGATAACTTAACAGGATATAATGGCATAATTCAACATATGATGAGTACCTAAACAGGATGACATGACAAAACTATATGATGTCTTTCTAAAATAGGTTGGGATGAAATAATTCACATACATGTTGTCTAAGTATACAGGATGGCATGATATAATTGACATAATTGATTCATATACTAAGCAGCTGGCACTCGCATGTATGATCTCTAAACTAAGCAGATAGAATTCAATATTGTGCATATGATGTCTAAACTAAGCAATGCAAGACACCATATGCATCATATGAGAAATATAAACATTGCAACTTAGAGCATACACCTCAGGTGGGATATAGGACTGGTCATCTGTCTCTGAATCCTCCTCTGAGGAGCTCCCTGTAACCATCGAGATACATGCTTCAACATGTACCATTGCCTGCTCTGAAGACCTTGTTTTCACTCCAGATTTTTCCATAACCGGCTCAAATGGCTGATACACATGAAGAGTAGTTCAATATACACAGATTGTCGACAAATGGAATACGTAATGAAAAAAAAGATGGCATGAGATAATTCACATATATGATGCCTGGCTCCATGGCGGTGCATAATTCACATATATTATAACTGGCTGAAAAACATGGCATTGCATAATTCACATATCTGATATAGAAAGCAAACATGAGGCATTCACACAAAGCATGTCTAATCTAAGCAGATGGCATGGCAATGCAAGACAGCATATGCATGATATGAGCAATATAACCCAGCCAAGTTAGAGCATGCACCTCAGGGGGGGGATACGACTGGTCATCTCTCTCTGAATCCTCCTCTGAGGAGCTATCTGTAACCAGCAAGAAATCTGCATCGACAAGTAGCACTGACTGCTCAGAAGACCTTGTTTTCACTCCAGATTTTCCCATGACCGACTCAAATGGCTGATGCACAGGAAGAGTAGATGAATGTATAAACATTGTTGACAAATGGAATACATTATGGAAAAAAATATGGCACAATACAATTCACATATACGATGACTGGCTAAACAGGATGGCATTGCATGATTCACGTATATGATGCCTGGCTAAAGAAGATGGCATTGCATAATTCCCATATACTCCCTCCGTTCCTAAATATATGTATTTTTAGAGATTTCAAATGGACTACCACATACGGATGTATATAGACATATTTTAGAGTGTAGATTCACTCATTTTGTTCCGTATGTAGTCACTTGTTGAAATCTCTAAAAAGACAAATATTCAGGAATGGTGGGAGTATGATATAGAAACCAAACAGGTGGCATTCACACAAAGCAAATCTAAACTAAGCTGATGACATATAAGATGTATAATGTAAGCAATGCAAGGCGCCATATGCATGATATGACCAACATCAGCATGCCAGGTTAGAGCAAACACCTTAGGTGGTAAACAGGTGTGGTCGGCTCCTTTTGAATCTCCATCTGAACAGTTATCTTCCTCTGGAATACAATCTGTAAATGCAGGAGGGGGGGGGGCAATTCGCCCACCATGGAGCGGCGTCTGCATGACATTATATTCGCACGCAACGGTCTTCTCTTTTTCTCTACATGTTCAGTACGATTGTGTACAATATCTGACATGCATAATAAAAAAAATAGTTAGATTTTGTAAGGCCTAAGGGGTGCATGCAAAAATCAAGACTGATGGTAGCAAACGAGTGGATGGATCCAAAACTAATGATAGCAGGTAGATTATAGCTTCAGTTTAAAAACATAGACAATGGATCATCTATTGTTTGTTGCCCACCCAACATGAACCACATAGAAGACCCCAGATGAACCAGATAGTAGATAGATACTATTCGTTGCTGGCTCGATATGAGACCCATGGGCAATTCAAAACTCAAGATTGAACGATAAAGTAGCAGGTAATAATAACCGATGTATAACGTAAGCAAACACGAAAGACTACGACCTCTCTTCCGGAACTGTGTAGTCCTCAGGTTCATCTGCTCAGTCGATGATGGTAATGCAGTTGGCGTGGCTTCCGGCAATGGGGAAGATGATCTGAGGCGGCGAAGGAAGTCTGCAGGGGGATCTCTGCTGCAGTGAACGCTTCTGTCGATGGTGCACCTCAGGTGGGGTGGATGACGGCACGGCAGGAGCAGGACATAACACACAGAGTTTTCTTTGACGCCTATCTGAAAATGAAGTAAATCTGTAAGGGCTCCTTAGAATTGGAGGATTCTATAAATGCAGGGACAGGAAAAACACAGGAATAGGATAGGAATGCATGCGCAAAACAGAGCATTTGGAAACATAGGATTTCAGTCAACCTGGGTGTTTGGCTCACATGAATTGGAAGAACATAGGAATGGAGAAACAAACTGATGCGATGAGTGTACAACCTCTTTGGCATAGCCTTGTGGACCTCAGCATCATTGGGTTGGACGTGGAGGATGGTGATGATGCTGGTGTGACTGTCGGAGGCGGGGAAGAAGATCCGAGGCCTCTGGAAACGGCGCCGAGGGTACTGCTCCGCTGTGATGGACGGTTCCATCATTGGAGCAGCTCCGCTAAGGTGTACGGCGACGAGGTTGAAGCATGACAAGACAGACAATGTTAATCTGAAGTGGGACCCTAATATCATCTGCAATAGATGATGTAAAATACATCACCAAAAAGTGCTAGATGTAAAACGCATCAGCCGCGCCACGGCCGCTCCGACAGATGCTGTAAGTACTGTTCACTCTGAACTTAAGTGAAGAAAATGAACTTCACAGTCAAAACTAAATTTTACTGTCGAAACTGATTGAACTAGTAACAGAGCATTGCAATAGATGTTTAGGGCGTTCGAGCACTAGTAGCAGAGAAGCAGTGATCTAAATCAGTAGACGCTCGAGCAGGGAACACACTAGCAGAGAGCAAGTCGTTCAGTAGCACCGCGAGCGAGTGCTAAAGCAGCAACTCCTGTAGCTGCCGGAGGTCGTGCAGCAGCAGCAGCGCAAGCAAGAGCAAGAGCAGAGCAGCAGCACGAACGAAAGCAGGAGCAGTGCAGCAGCGCGACCGACAGCAAGAATAGAGCCGCATCGCGAGCGAGAGCCGGAGCAGCTGCAGCTAGTGCCGTTGTGGAAGTCGCCGCCGAGGAAGCAACGACATGGGGGAGAGACGCCATGGATGATGTGGCCGGCGACGGCGCCGTCGATGGAGACACGCCATGTCTGCTCGGTATCTAGCACCGGCAGCCCCATGAGATCGAATAAAAGATAAAATGCAGCGGTGAGTGCATAACCTCCTTGGTGGCGCCGAGTTGGCCTCGGCTTCATCGGAGGAATTGGTGAGGGTGCTGCGGTTCCGGTGGGGCAGGTCAAGACGGCGCTGTGGGGATTGAGGTGGCGCGATTGACGAGGCGAACATCGGGGAAGCTCCTTGGAGGTGGAGGATGGGGCGACTGATCCGGCGGGACGACGAGATCGACAACGGATCCTCATCCGGTGCGGTGGATGAGGAACGGCGAGCTGTTGCGGTGGACGACGTAGTCGGGGAAGAGTCTCCGGCTGGGCGGCGGTCGGGAGGCCGACGGAGGAGCGTGGG
>NC_057802.1:469497266-469506716 GCF_018294505.1 Triticum aestivum | reverse complement strand
GGACGGGGGAGCCAAGCTTAGGGACGCGCTTGTCCGAAATGTAGGGTAAGTTAAGCGTACCCCCACCGGTTTTGACACCGCGACGTGGAGCTTCATTTCCGGCTGAGGGGTAGAAGGGGGATTTCGCGTGTCTGGGCTGCGGGAGCGATTTCAGATGAGGAGGGAGTTCTCGCGCGCGTCCAAATTTCGGGATAATAAGGCGCGGCGCGGGTTGAAGAAGCGGGAGTTTCAAAGCAGGTGAGACAAAAGATACTCGAGCTTGAAAATTTCGGGATAACAAGGTGCAGATTCCTTGTTCGGCAGAACAAACTTAACGTGTAAAAAAACAATTCATACAAGACACAAGAGAGTCATGTCCCCTTTTACTATATTGCTATAGATGCCATTGAAAAAACTACAAGAAAAATGTAAAAAAAAATCGGGAGAACAAGATTACCACCAACAACAACAAAATCTCGAATTTCATGATTGCACAGTACCAAATCGATTCGCACTTCCCTCAACAACAACAAAAAACAAATCAATTCCCACCAAAGAAAGAGTAATGTACCTTTTTATATGATTACAGATGCCATGATCTCGAATTTCAATTTTTGAATCCACGTTATGTTGAATTCGAATATATCGTTAGGTGACCTTGCGGTTTATAATTGATGTAGTCGTACATTTTGATCTTCCATCATATATGAACATTTTACTCCACCATGTGAACATATATATTGTCGTCTACCATATGGACTAAATTTGAATCAATTTTCCTTATTTGAATACGATTGTTGTCAAGTTATACAATAATTTAAATATTATCTTGAGAACAAAAAACATACATATAGCAGTAATCATATTTCACTATGAACTACATGTACCATACGCTCTCCAATTCAAATATTTGTATCCATTTTATGTTGAATTCAAATCATAGTACATTATTGGTCTAGGTAGCGAGATGGTTGGGATAATCAAAACCCTGTTTTCATACGTATAATTTTTGGCTGAATTGGGGACAAGTTTTGGTATAAGCCTCTTGCAAAACCGGAGATTCTCTCAACAAGCCTCGTGGTTCCGAGAGGGAACGTGTCACCTTTGTGTGCGAAACGATATACGCTGCCTCCCCCCTGATTTTATTTACACAGGCAACGTAGAACTATATGAGTGCCCTGTTAAATTTTGGAATTATTTCGGGTTCATTTGGCCTTTTTATACATTAATTGAGTTTCTGGACTTTTAATGTGCATAATCTAAATATGAATTGCATGCACATGCTCCGGTGCACCAAAGTGGGTTAAAAGATCACTTGTGTGTCCTTGGTTGAATTTCTAGGTCCCATGGAAGAAATGAGAATGAAATTCAAACATCTGGGCGTCATGACTCGGCCAAGAACATCGAGAAACTTTGATTTTAAATTCATGTAAATCCAAAACTCGCCTGGAAATCATGAAACTTGGCATGGTGTCATGTCATGGCACTAACATGTTGTGGTAAAAAATTGGGCCGATTTGGAAGCTCGTGGTTCTAAGAGGGAACATGCCACCTTTGAGTGTGAAACGATATATGCTGCTCCCCCTTGAGTTTCTTAACAAAGGCAACATAGAATTACGTTAGTGCCCTGTTAAATTTTGGAATTATTCCGGGTTCGTTTGTCGTTTTTTATACATTAATTGAGTTTCTGGTCATTTAATGTGCATAAGTCAAATCTGAACTACAAGCACATGCTCTCGTGCACCAAAGTTGGTTGAAAAATCACATTTGTGTCCTCGGGTGAATTTCTAGGTCCCATGCAAGAAATGAGAATAAAATTAAAACATCTGGGCATCGTGGCTCGGCCGAGAACATTGAGAAACTTGGTTTTAAAATTCTTGTAAATCCAAAACACGTCTGAAAATCATGAAACTTGGCATGGATGTCATGTCATGGTACTACCATGTTGTGGTAAAAAAATTGGCCGAATAGGAACAGATTTTGGTATAAGCTTCTTGCAAACCGAAGCTTCTCTCAAGAAGGCTCGTGGTTCTGAGAGGGAACGTGCCACCTTTGAGTGCGAAACGATATACGTTGTCCCCCTTGAGTTTATTTACAAAGGCAACATAGAACTACATGAGTGCCTTGTTAAATTTTGGAATTATTCCGGCTTCGTTTGGCCTTATTTACACATTAATTGAGTTTTTGGTCATTCAATGTGCATAATTCAAATTTGAACTACAAGCACATGCTCCCGTGCACCAAAGTTGGTTGAAAAATCACATTTGTGTCCTCGGGTGAATTTCTACTCCCTCCTTCCATCTATATAGGTCCTAATGCGTTTTTCGAGGCTAACTTTGACCAAACGTTAGAGCAATAATATATGACATGCAACTTACACAAAGCATACCTTCAAATTTGTATGTCAAAGGAGCTTCCAATAATATAATTTTCATAATATACATCTCATGTGCTATTAATCTTGTCAATAGTCAAAGGTTGTCTTGAAAAACACATTAGGCCCTATATAGATGGAAGGAGGGAGTAGGTCCCATGCAAAAAATGAGAATAAAATTCAAACATCTGGGCATCGTGGCTCGGTCGAGAACATTGAGAAACTTGGTTTTAAAATCATGAAACTTGGCATGGTGTCATGTCATGGTAGTACCATGCCGTGGTAAAAAAATTGGCCGAATAGGAACAAATTTTGGTATAAGCTTCTTGCAAATCGGAGCTTCTCTCAAGAAGGCTCGTGGTTCTGGGAGGGAACGTGTCACCTTTGTGTGCATAATTCAAATTTGAAATACAAGCACATGTTCCAGTGCACCAAAGTTGGTTGAAAAATCACATGTGTGTTCTCGGGTAAATTTCTAGGTTCCATGCAAGAAATGGGAATGAAATTCAAAATTCTAGGCGTCGTGGCTGGGTTGGAAACATTGAGAAACTTAGTTTTTTAATTCCTGTAAATCCAAAATACGCATGAAAATAATGAAACTTGGCTTGGTGCCATGACATGGCACCAACATGCTGTGGTAAATTTGCAGTCCGATTTGCGAAGGCGCACACATTAACAATCAACAAAGTCATTTTGGAACAAGTGCTGTCACGTTACAATCGGAAACACAAGTATTATTGAAACCGTGAGCGTTCTACTTACTAGTACCATTTACGTGCCGCCACGCATCCCCATTTTTTATTAGCTAGGAGGCGCCGTGCAGGGTAGCTATTTGAGTACGAGAAGCGTGCGATCAGACCCCTGCGCGTGCTTATCGGGAGGAGAGCCCTTTGACCTCCATCTGCCGTCCACCTCTCTCCCAAGGTCTCCATTAATGGCGCCCGAGCCTCTGTTTAATGGCGTGGCTATGTCTCACTCGACTGAGATTTAAGAGAGAAAAAAGAAAATCTGAAAGCACGGATCTTGATGTAAGATCCGACGGACCTATATAGCATCTACTGTGACTAGCAAGACTGATGAATATATAAGGACGATTAATTTTTTTTGATCAAAGAAGGGCTTGCCCCTTCCGATTTTCATTACTGAAAACCACCACAATTCACAAGAAGTTCAGCACAACTCCAGCCTAACACGAAGGACTAAAAGCTACCAGATTGAAATCGCAACATCCCAAGAGGCTAACAAAGGCCAAACATCCGCACTAGAACCCAACATTTCACAACCGACGACACAATCCACATCCTAAACCGATTATTACATCAAAAGAAACTAGGAAACTGAAGGAAGCCCAGCAGCAACTAGAAGAACAGCAACACCAGGGTCGCCCCAGCAAGAGTTTTCTTCATTCCAGCCTCGCAACATTGATCTTCCACAGAAAGATAAGGACGATTAATTGTCTTACATAATTAGAAAGATAATTAAAAAAGCCACATGCGGCTACGCCCGAAATACACAAGGGCAAAAGAAGAAGGAAGACAAGGATCTGGCTCGCTGATCTCTACTTTCTTGATGCGTTGCTGCAGGCCGCGGGAACTAGTCTCCGCGGCGAGCGACGATGAGCTCTTTCGTGTCCTCAAGACGCTGCTTGAGAACATCCACGGATTCCTCCACCAGCCTTTGGCGCTCGTTGCGGAGCATGTCATTCTCGTCCATAAGTTTCTTGACGATGACGCCGGTCCTCTTCAACAAGGCACTGGTCTGCACTTCGGATGATCTTCTCCCTCAGCAGACCGCTCTCGGCCCGGAGCCTCTCATTGCCCTCCCTTAGTTGCCGGATGACGCCGGTAGCCTGTTCAAACGAGGCTTTCATGTCGTCCTGCAACATCGCCCAGCCGGAGATCTGATCCATCTGGCTATGGACGATCACATGCATGCGCCTGTAACAGTCGTCGCTTGCCCGCGAGAAATTTTCCCAGGTCGCCGCGGCGCGGCGGGACATCTCTGCTACTTCCGCGGCGCGGCCGGACCAGTCTGCTGCATCGACGGCGCGGCGGGACCTCTGTGCTGCTACTTCCGCGTGGCGGGACATGTCGGCTGCTCTCGCAGCGAGGCGGGACATCTCTTGTGCTTCCGCTTCCATGCTCACCTCTCCCTGGTGGCAATCTCTCGACCCAAAACTCACGCTGGCCATGGCAGACGCAAGGGAAGGATGCTGAATGTAACAACCCCAAAATTGGGTTATCAATTTTTGTGCCGTTATTCTCTCCTAGCACTCATTTTCAAAATTTTCTCCTGAGTTTGCTAGATGACCCTGAGAAAATTTTGTCATTTCCAACCTTTCAAAATCCTGCTCATGTCTTTTTCAATGGGCAAGACCTCATTTGCATCAGCTCAATTCCTCTTAAACCCTAATTCCAAATTTTTGGAATTTGGATATGCCCTTGTGATTACAAAGGAGCCACCATTTTCCTTGTTCTGTTGATCCTCCCAATTGATCCCAGAGATCACCCTATCTTTCTTAACCTTGGATATGCAAAAATATTGCTAAGTCCAATGCAATATTTTTGAATTATGATTTATTCCTTTTCTTGCCTTTCCGAGGAATAAAATCCAAAGGCATATCTAGCCATCTCCTAAATTCATGAGAATTGGTGGAGTTGATGCTTATGCCTAATCCAAGCTCTAGCAAGTATATTGGCCATAATTAAATAAGGAAAATTGCCTTTTCCTATTTAATGCCAATATTGCATTTCTGCCAATTTCCAAAGGAACTACTATTTTTATAGCAGAGAAAATTCCCACATAAATTGTGGAGCTTTTCCTTGCTATATAATCACTAGTTCCATCCTAATATCATGATTCCATAGTTCAAAATTTGGCACATGATCCAATGCAAGTTTCTGCCTTCTCTGAAATTTTGCAAAGGAAGTGCTTTATTGCTAAGTCCAATTGAGCTGAAATTTGGCAGGGTGTTTAACATTGTTAAATAACCCATGGATACCAAAGATGAGCTCAATCCATTCACCCTAGCTCCCTGTGCAATGTTTCAAAGTTTCTGACGAGAACACAAGTTTGTGAAGGAAGTACCTTCATAGTGTTTCCAAATGGGATGAAACTTTTCCATACTCTCAAGTATCTCAAATCATTATCCTCCACCCAAATTCAGTTCATTTCATTGAACTATGTGAGCACAGGAGCAATTCTTGTTTTCTGTCCAAATTTTCAGTTTGTGAAGCAAGTGTATTTTATCTTGCTCCATTATGGCTGATAATTTTTCCAGGCCTTCTCCTACTCATATAACCTATCTCCACAAGATTGTGGCTCATTTCACTTGACCAATTGCCCTGAGGATTTTTCTGAAGTTTTTGGACAGAAATGATAGCTGTGAAGGAAGTACCATTTTGGTGAGTCCATTTGGTATGAACTTTTTACAGCATCATGGTATTTTCAAATCATCAGGCTTTGCAAAGTTATAGCCCAATCCATCACTCCTAGTGAGTGTTTCATCATGATTAAGTTTCTGGGTCAGTTTTGGTGGTTGTACAACAACAGTGGTAAATAGTTGTCCATTTTACCTCAAAACTCCCAGGACCGTAGTCCTTTCTACCCCAAGCCTCCCGGACATCAAGTTTACCACTTACCCTCTCTGGTTTAATCTCTAGGATGTTGCCAAGTTTGCAACAGCAAACTTGTGGAGCTTGTTTCACTCATCTCCATTTGTCTCTGCCCGATCTTTCACCATGGTAACACTCCACGCTCGAAGGACTACGCGGTATACATGAATTTACATTAGTTAAAACCCAGAGCGCGCCATGCCAGTGGTGACTACGAGGGCAGCCAGCCAAAACGGTGGTCTAGCCACTGTTGTCGTCGGCAGCGCTGCTCCGACCGCCTCTGACCTCGCCATTAATGTCCAGTAGTCCCCCTCGTCGTCGTCTTCCCTTTGGACCTCTGGCCCCCTTCGTTTTCTTCTTAGGCGAGCCGTGCCAACGACCGGAACAGTGCATTCCTGTGCATCGTCGCCTTCCTCCCCGGCGTCCTCTTCCTCCGTTCGTCTCCGAGCGCTGCTCGTCTCCGTGACTCTCTGGCGCTCGTCCACTTCCCCCTCGTCGCCTTCCCATGCCTTCCCGTGACTGCTGAGCACGGCAGAGCCGCGGCCGGACGCGCTCGGCGGTGCCCGGCTCGGGTGCCCTGCCCCGGCTATAAATATCCCGTCCGCGCCTCGTCCGAGCTCATCAGCAGCTCCCCCGCCCTCTTCTACGCCTCCCCAAGCGCTCATTCTTCTCGGAGCCCCTCTCTGTCCCCCTCCCCATCGCCACAGCCGCCGCCTCGGGTCTCGCCCGATTCCGGTGCTCCCGAGCTCCCCTCGCCGTTCCTCCACCACCACTGCATCCCCCATGCTCCGGCGAGCCTCCCCGTGGCCTCGACCTCTCCTCTCCTCCACCGTAGCCCCATTTCACCGACGACCGAACCCCCTCTCCGCCGCAGGCCCTGCTGCCCTCTGTCCGGCGCTCGTCTGCGGCAGCGGTTACCCCCATTAGATGCGCCTCTTCCTCCTGAGAAGATCGGCAGGTCGCCCATCTCCTAGGGTGGCCGGATGCGCCGGCGATCGCCGTCGCGGCGCGCCTGCTCCCTCGGCCAGGCGAGCACCGTGCGGGAGGAAGAAGGAGACCGACCGGGCGGGCCCCACCTCCATGCGGGCCCCGCAAGTCAGCCACCCAGGGGTTGACCTAGCTCGCTGACCTGGCGTAAGTGGAGACACTCCGGTTCGGATGCGCTTTCGCCTTCGGAAAGCGTACTTCGCCGTGCCTTCTAACAGAAATACGTTTTCGCTTTCTGATAACGTACCTTCTGTTGCCTACGGTCAGTAGTGCGCTTTCCCTTATCTGAAAACGTATTTTCCTTAGTGTGCTTTCTGATTTGACCGACAAGGGCCTGTCTGTGAATATTTATTTTACAGATTAGTCCCTGTCATTCAAACGGCCGTATCTTTGCAACCATAACTCCGATTGAGGTGATTCCAACGCTCCCGTTCTCTGTCCGTCGAGCTCTTCCGTTGGTATCATTTCCATAATATTTCCACACAGTTATTATGAACGAGGCGCACAATTCTCTTCTTTCCATTCATCCTGGAAGTACGAAGATGTACCATGACCTCAAGCAGTCGTATTGGTGGACTCGAATGAAGCGAGAAATCGCTCAATTCGTGAATGAATGTGATGTGTGTCGAAGGGTGAAAGCAGAACACCAACGACCAGCTGGTCTCCTCCAACCTCTTGCTATCCCAGAATGGAAGTTTGATCATATCGAAGTGGACTTCGTGACAGGATTTCCCAAGTCCAAGCGTGGAAATGATGCTATCTTCGTTGTCATTGACAAGCTTTCTAAAGTGGCTCATTTCCTTCCAATCAAAGAATCTATCACAGCAGCTCAGTTGGCAGACCTATACACCTCCAGAATTGTCTCCTTGCACGGCATTCCACAATTGATATCTTCAGATCGTGGAAGCATCTTCACTTCTAAGTTCTGGGACTCCTTCCAGAAGGCCACGGGTACCAACATTCGCTTCAGCACAACTTTCCATCCTCAAACTAGTGGCCAAGTCGAGCGAGTCAATCAAATTCTTGAAGATATGCTCAGGGCTTGTGTCATTTCCTTTGGCATGAAATGGGAAGATTGTCTTCCATATGCCGAATTCTCCTACAACAACAGCTTCCAAGCGAGTTCGAGCAAGGCCCCATTCGAGATTCTCTATGGCAGAAAGTGCCGTATCCTCTCAATTGGTCAGAGATTGGTGAACGCCAACTTCTTGGCAATGACTTAATCACAGAGGCTGAAGAAATGTGTAAAGTCATCCGTGAAAATCTCAAAGCCGTGCAATCGCGCCAGAAGAGTTACTATGATAGTAAGCACCGTGATTTGGCTTTCGAGATCGGAGACCATGTCTACCTCCGCATCTCTCCAATGAAAGGCACTCGTCGTTTCGGTATCAAAGGGAAGCTTGCCCCTAGATACGTGGGTCCTTTCGAGATCATTGGCAAAAGAGGCAACCTCGCCTATCAACTTGAGCTTCCCTCCAACTTCGCGAACGTGCATGATGTGTTCCACGTGCAACTTCGCAAGTGCTTTAATACTCCTGAGGGCACCATCAACTTCGAAGAGATTGACCTCCAAGAAGATCTGTCTTATCATGAGCACCCCGTTGCTATTCTTGAAGAAACTGAGCGCAAGACTCGCAACAAGTCAATCAAATTCCTGAAAGTGAAGTGGTCGCACCATTCCGACCGAGAAGCCACCTGGGAACGCGAGGACCACCTCCGTTCCGAATATCCGGAGTTCTTTCAGTCCTAGATCTCGGGACGAGATCCTCTCGTAGTGGTGGAGTGTTGTAACACCCCGGATGTAACTTCCCATTTTTGTAACTCCAACTCTTGCCATTTTCGGCTATGTGTTATGATATTCCCTCCGTGGTCGGGTTTTGTTTTTCGTTTTGCATTTTGTTCATGTCATGCATCTCATATCATGTCATCATGTGCATCTCTTTTGCATACGTGTTCGTCTCATGCATCCGAGCATTTTCCCCGTTGTCCGTTTTGCAATCCGGCACTCCCACGCGCACCGGCGTGTCCCTCTTGTTTCTTTTCGTGAGCGGGTGTTAAACGTTCTCGGAATGGACCGAGGTTTGTCAAGTGGCCTTGGTATGCCACCGGTAGACCACCTGTCAAGTTTCGTTCCATTTGGAGGTCGTTTGATGCTCCAACGGTTAACCGGGTAACCGCAAAGTCCTTTTGTGTGTTGCAGCAAAACCCCCTCCAAACAGCCCAAAACCCATCTAAGTCACTTCCATGCTCTAGGTCGTTCGATCACGATCGTGTGGGCGAAAACCGCACTCCATTTGAAGCCTCCTAGCTCCCTCTACCTATAAAAACACCTCCCCCTCCGAAATTTTCGCAGATCAAACCCTAACCCATCGCCCCCGCCGCCACCGGACACGTCCGCCGCCGCCGGACATTTCAGCCGCCGCCGCCCGCAGCCAGTCTCCGTGCGCCACGTGGCGGACCGATACGCCGCGCCACCGCCGGCCCGCGAGCCCGTGG
>NC_057802.1:469484838-469496911 GCF_018294505.1 Triticum aestivum | reverse complement strand
GCGACCTCTCGCCGGCGCCGCCGCCCTCCGCCCGCGCGGTCGCCTCGCCGTCCTCGCCGGCGTTCCCCCTCATCGGATCCCGCCGTTCCCGCGTCTCCGGCGCCTCCCCCCGAGCCCTCCGACTCCGGCGCCCTCCTCCTTCCCTGCTCCGGCGAGCAGCAACTCCGGCGAGCTCGAGGCCCGATCCAGATCTCTCAGTGCGGTTGACTTCTTCCTCCCCTTAAAATTCTCCAAGTCCCGAAGATTTTACATTATATGCTCTTGTTCATTGCATCATAACTCTCTGCATATAGCTCTGTTTCGTGCGTGTAATATATCAAAATGTTCGCCTCGAGATGCTCTTCATTTTGTTCCATTGTGCCATGTTCATTTGAGTCCAGCTTGATGCCCAAATCTCTGGTGCAAGAGGGCTATATGCTGTTACCTGCTGTTACTTTTCAGAACTTGAGGATTTGTTATTTTTGTTGCTATTGATGTGTGCATCTTATGATTAGGAGCTCTACATGTGTTTTGATGTATGCCATGCCATCTTTACAGAGATATATGCCATGTATTTTTTTGATCTCTGTGGTGACTAGCACAAGCATGAAAACTAGGCTTCGTGATGTTTCTGATTTCAGGGACTTGGAATTTTGCTGTCTGTGACTGCTGTTATTTTGTTGCCATGGATCCATGTGTCTACAGAGAGATCCATGCTCCTTTTGGTGATATTCAGTAAGGATGTTTTGTAGATATATTTGTGCTATATCCATTCAGGCCCCGGTTTGCAATTATGGAGTGACATAGCATGACTCAAAGTTTCTCTACTTTTGCTATAAAATATTTCTGGCAAATTGTTAACATGATATTCAATTTTGCCAAGGTTGTTGTAGTTGATCCATTCATCCTATGTATTTGCTCTTGCCATGGATAACTTCATAAACATTCCATCTTGCTTTAGGTATGCTTGTTTTGTCATTCGTTTCTTTGTGGTGAGTGCATCAAGCTCACAAAGATGCCTTCATATTACTGTTTCTGCCATGCTCTGTTTTCTGCCAAGTCTGAAACCTGTTAACGAAACTTGCTATGTTTACATGGGTGCCATCATATCTTCTGGTCCTTTTTGGCTTATGGTCAGCAAGGGACTTTTGTTCTATGCATTTATTAGATTCATGCCATGCCTTGTTTTGCCATGTTAAGTTCCTGTAGCTTGTTGATTGCTTGCTCTGAACATTGCTACCTGATGCTGTTTCTGCCATGTCCAGTAATTTCACCGAGTCTGTGAACCTGATATCTTTTGCACTTTTGCCATGCTTGTTTGAACCTGTTGTGCTGTGATCTAGCTGTAGCTCAGTGTTCATATTTTGTCAAGCATCTCCTGTAGATTACTGCCATATGCTTTGTTGCTATGTTGGAGTGCTGTAGCATAGTTTCTTGTTGCATTCTAAGTGCTATTATGCTGTTACTCACAGATTCGTGTCATTCTTGTTTTGCTTGCCATTTGCAAACCGTGCATCCGTTTCCGGTGATCTTTGTATCGATTTCGACCGAAATCATCTCATATTTCCAGTGGCATACTTGGTTTGCCAAGTTACTGCCTTGTTCATTCTTTTTCTTCCGGAGCACGCATATGCATCGCATACCACATCTCGCATATCATACATGTTTTGCATCATGTTGCTTGTGCATTTCCTGTGATTGATTGTGGTTCCATTGCTTGTGTTCTTGTTTTGGGTAGAGCCGGGAGACGAGTTCGTGAACGAGGAACCTGTTGAGTACGTTTACGAGGATCAAGCTTTCGACAACTCTGAGAACCTTGCAGGCAAGATGACCATACCCTCGAAATCATTTCTATCTTTGCTTTGCTAGTTGTTCGATCTATTGCCATGCTGCGCTACCTACCACTTGCTATATCATGCCTCCCATATTGCCATGTCAAGCCTCTAACCATCCTTTCCTAGCAAACCGTTGTTTGGCTAAGTTACCGCTTTTGCTCAGCCCTTCTTATAGCATTGCTAGTTGCAGGTGAAGTTGAAGTTGGTTCCATGTTGGAACATGGATATTTTGGAATATCACAATATCTCTTATTAAATTAATGCATCTATATATTTGGTAAAGGGTGGAAGGCTCGGCCTTATGCCTGGTGTGTTGTTCCACTCTTGCCGCCCTAGTTTCCGTCATACCGGTATTATGTTCCTTGAGTTTGCGTTCCTTACGCGGTTGGGTGATTTATGGGACCCCCTTGACAGTTCGCCTTGAATAAAACTCCTCCAGCAAGGCCCAACCTTGGTTTTACCATTTGCCACCTAAGCCTTTTCCCTTGGGTTTTCGCGAGCCCGAGGGTCATCTTTATTTAACCCCCCCGGGCCAGTGCTCCTTCGAGTGTTGGTCCGAACCGAGCAGCCTGCGGGGCCACCTAGGGGAAATTCGAGGCCTGGTTTTACTCGTAGCTTGACTTATCCGGTGTGCCCTGAGAACGAGATATGTGCAGCTCCTATCGGGATTTGTCGGCGCATCGGGCGGCTTTGCTGGTCTTGTTTTACCATTGTCGAAATGTCTTGTAAACCGGGATTCCGAGACTGATCGGGTCTTCCTGGGAGAAGGTTTATCCTTCGTTGACCGTGAGAGCTTATAATGGGCTAAGTTGGGACACCCCTGCAGGGTATTATCTTTCGAAAGCCGTGCCCGCGGTTATGAGGCAGATGGGAATTTGTTAATGTCCGGTTGTAGAGAACTTGTCACTTGACTCAATTTAAAAAACATCAACCGTGTGTGTAGCCGTGATGGTCTCTTCTCGGCGGAGTCCGGGAAGTGAACACGGTTTGAGTTATGCATGAACGTAAGTAGTTTCAGGATCACTTCTTGATCATTTCTAGCTTCGCGACCGTTGCGTTGCTTCTCTTCTCGCTCTCATTTGCGTATGTTAGCCACCATATATGCTTATTGCCGCTGCAGCTCCACCTCATTACACCATCCTTTCCTATAAGCTTAAATAGTCTTGACCTCGCGGGTGTGAGATTGCTGAGTCCTCGTGACTCACAGATTCTACCAAAACAGTTGCAGGTGCCGACGATGCCAGTGCAGGTGACGCAACCGAGCTCAAGTGGGAGTTCGACGAGGAACGTGGTTGTTACTATGTTTCTTTTCCTGATGATCAGTAGTGGAGCCCAGTTGGGACGATCGGGGATCTAGCATTTGGGGTTATCTTATTTTCATTTGGATTTTGACCGTAGTCGGTCTATGTGTGGATTTTGGATGTTGTATGAATTATATTTATGTATTGTGTGAAGTGGTGATTGTAAGCCAACTCTCGTTATCCCATTCTTGTTCATTACATGGGATTGTGTGAAGATGACCCTTCTTGCGACAAAAGCACAATGCGGTTATGCCTCTAAGTCGTGCCTCGACACGTGGGAGATATAGCCGCATCGTGGGCGTTACAGTGTAGTTGCAGTTGTTTCACATCATTTTCGTCTGCAGTTATTATGCCTATTATGCATGCTTGTGTTTTCCTGATATCTTTTGCCATGCTAATTAAAATGTTGTTATTGATAATGCCATGCCACTACTCTACTTTATTTGCATGTCATCGTTATAAACTGTTATGAGGATTGTAATGCACCGTTGATATACTATCGTCGTGTCCTTTATGTTATAGTCGTGCACTTGAGGAGTTCAATATTTTGTTCGTGCATTTGTATGCGGCATGTTGCACTCATGTTAAATATGTTCATGATGATGGAGAAGGAAATAAAATGACTTAATAATAACAAACCTCCTCTGTCATCGATGGGATCGAGTCATAGTGCCACCAAATCGAACTTTTTCAGTGCAACCACATTTGCCTTTGTGGGAAGGCCTTAATGCGAGCTATTGTCGTGACCTCTCGCTGGTGCCTCCCACTAGGGATGGTTATGGGCGTGCTTACCCTGATCAGGTAAGCAGACATAACCTTGTGTGCTCGTTTTTGAGATTTTTGGTACCAGTCCCCGAGTGGGAGTTGACCACGACGGTTGTCGGGGTGTCTTTGGTAGACACGGGGCCACCCAGGACCAGCCCATTGGGGATTGGGTCGGAGTGGCCGGGAGAGCGTCATGGCAGTAGGTTGGTTTCGTCGGAATGCCGTTGGTCCACCCGAATGGGATGACGAGGCCATGGGTTCCGTGGTGTGGGTACAGTGTGCTACCTCTGCAGAGTGTGTATAAAGTCTATCGGTAGCAACAGTTCGTAGTAGGTCCCACTATCAGGTCTTGGTCGAAATGGAGGACAAACTGAAATAATTAAGTTGGTAAATAAATATGTGATAACAAGAATATGGTAACTTGAACTATGAGATAGTCGTGAGGAGTCACGACGATATTTTGATGATGAGATAAGTGGTTGTGATCGCCGTAAGGATCACGGGCCAAATATTGGTCGTGGTTGTGATCGCCGTAAGGATCACGGTTGGAGACCAAGTGTTGGTCGTGGTTGTGATCGCCGTAAGGATCACGAGTTGTTCTTGAGAAAGACCACTTTGGTGGTGTGTTTGTGATCCAGAGATGATCACAGTTGATAAGAGAGTCCGAGGGACTCGGTGCACAAGTTTGGTTGCATTGCTGGAATAATATATCATTATTTGCATTTAAAGAACCATGATAGAACAGAAGATGATTGCATAATGTTAACATGCTATGTCTGCATTGGATATTATTGGTAGTTTATTTTCAGCATAGTTTCTTGATGCCATGCTATGCTTTGATTGACATGTTAAGTTATGCCATGATTGAGATAAAATTCTATGTTTTGCTATTACAATGTTATAATCATGTTCTGATATGCCATGTCATTGCCATGTTAGTAGATGTTATGATTTTGTTCATGCTTAGTTGATTTTTATCATGCCATGTTTAGTAATTGATATGAGATAGGGTGTTGCATGCGCTCGGTTCTTGCTTTGTCTGCAGCTTGTTTGGATGCTATGTATTTGGTTGTCTTGCAAGTACATTCAATGTACTGACCTGGCGTGTCATGCCAGTTTTGTAGGTAGTATCCATATTGCTCGCTTGATCCGTCGTGCTAGGCCGTAATCTTGCCAGTCCTGTGAGTTGTGGAGCCTAGCCAGAGTTGTTATGCTGCCAAACCAAGACTTCCGCCGCCATTTTTATCAGACTTCTGCTATCATTTAATAGCCTTAGGGTTATGCCAGATAATTGTATTCATCAATGATGTAATCTCATATACATGTATTTGATGAATATTTTTGTACCTGGAATGCTGTATTATGGACCTGTCGTGCGTCAGGTGTTATCCTGGGCTGACGTGCGAAGGCCCCCTGCTCCATGCGGATCGGGGTGCCACACTGAATGACTTGTTTGTTTTTGTGGATGAGGAGTTGAGGAGGAATGTGCAGTCATCTTGGCATACTAGTATTTATAACCGAGTACTAATACGCTCCTAAGTGGGAAACCGTTTAGGTTGTGATCGGTGTGAACAGGTTTGCAATTCAATACAGCGTGGAGTAATTTGGAATGTGACGAGACGCAAACTCAAAATTTATTGACGGTTCTAGTTTCGAAGTGCGACACTATTCCCGGATGGAGTACTTCTTTTTCTACTCCCTCCTTTCCGGTTTTATAGGGCTTATCTCAAAATTTTAGTTTTTCCATTTTATAAGGCTCAATTTGGTTGTTCCCCAACACATGTTCAGATTCCAAGGTGCATTAAATCATTGCATGCAAGTATTAAGAGAAAATTGACCAATGCATGTACTTTATGCATGCATGCATTGCAATTAATGCATTGATAAACATAATTTTTTGAGAAAAACAAGAGCATTAATTAGGTGCTTTTGCAAACTACAAAAAATATTCCACCACTCACCATCTTGGCTGGTGAGATTTTTGAATTAAGCCCTATAAACCGAAAAGGAGGGAGTACTGCTGTGTACGTGCAATAACTGGCACCGTCGTATACATATCTTACGGTTAATGGGGCGTTCGACAGGAATAGCCGCATGGCGAGCTCTCACACACGCGTATGTTTTTTCTCGAAAAGGAGGATGATGACCCCCGGCCTCTGCATCTGGGAGTCACACACGCATCTGTAGCTACGAATCTTAGTGTTCTCAACCATCCGATTGGCTCTATCATGGATGTACCTATATACTAAAACATGTCTAGATACATCTATATTTTGACAAATGGGAGGCATGTATTGTGGAACGGAGGGAGTGCTTGTCATCAAAATGGATAAAAAGGGACGTATCTAGAACTAAAATATGTCTACATACATCTCCTTTTATCCATTTTGATGACAAGTAGTACTTCTTACCCAAAGGAACTTTATATCCAACAGACACAAAATAGCCGTTCGACTGTTGGAAATTACTGATCTGATGTCGAAGTAATTGCTACATCGCCACCAAAACCCACCATTTCTTAAGCTAAAGTAGACCAAGGTAATCCCTATATTAGCATATTACTAAGATAAACAGAAGGCACTGTAGAAACATTTAGGACGTGAGCTTGTCAATCTGAATGTGGAGGGACACAAGCTTAGCCCCGGCCAGCAGCTTGGGCGGAACTGTCAAGAAGGTCAGCTCCTGCACGTCGACGTCACCGGGATCCTTGTTGCTTGTCACCTCCATTTCCACCTTGACGGCGTCGGTCATGCCTTTAGGCTCCCCCGGCGGGCCGTTCGCCCACAGCTTGGCCACGTAGTGCGGCAGTGGGGACGCCCCCGCTCTGATGCAGACGACCGACACGGCGATAGGCGTGCCGATGTCGAGCACGCCGCCGACCAAGAAAAACGCGCGGCAGTCCTCCTCCACGAACAGCAAGAGCGGTGGCTCCGACAGTGGCACTTGCAGCTGGAGCACCTTGCCGTACTGGATCCTGTGCACGGGCATGGGATGCGCGGTGCTGATGTGGTGGTAGAGCGCCGGCGGCGGGCCTTCGTAGCCGCAGACGGGCACGGGGCATTTGCAGGGCGCGAGCGGACACACGCTCTGGTGATCGGCGAGCTTGTGGTAAGTGACGTAGAGCCCACAGCCTTCGTGCGGGCACTCCACCCTCACCGACGAAAGGACGGAGTCCACCGCGGTGTTCCGCACGTCGAAGCCACCGCCGCGCTCCCACTTCTAGCACCGCCGCTGGTTCCCGGGGCGCTCGACGCGGCAGTCCGCGCAGGCCAGGTGCCCTCCCTTGCACTGCAGAAATCAATCGAACAGCACATCAATCAAGAAACCTGCACCTTGCTCAATCTGCTGAACGGACGAGGTGTATTCGAACCTCATACACTGGAGGCGTCAAGGGGCGGAGGCACAAGGGGCAGTGGAGCACGGTGAGGTCCATCGAGACCTTAGAGAGCTCCATCGTCGGGTCCTGTTTGGTCTGCATGATCTCGCCCTCCTCGTGCACAACCATCTCTCGACTTGGGCCGGGGTATTACAAAGCTTTACCGTCACATATTTTATACTACTTGAAGGTGCATTAAATCAACACATGTAAGTATCGAAAGGAGAGTCACGGCATGCATGCATGCGTTGTAATTAATGCATCGGTAAATGCAAATTATTGAAATATATCGAGTGCAGTGCTTTGATGTGTCGCGTCAACTCGTACGTCAACGAGAAGTTTGATTATCCTCTCCCTCGCGGACTTAACTGCACCTGCCTTTGGCTGTATGACAGGTTGGCCACATACCTGTCGGGCCACCTGTCATACACGCAAAGGCAGGAGCGTCCCTCCCTCGCCCATGAGCGTCCCTCCCTCGCCCATGAGCGTGGTGGCTGGCAAGACTAGGAGAAGCTTTCGCTACACGCTCTCCCTCCCGCACGCGGTGGACATGCAGCAGTTCAGTCGGTGTCAGATGGCCAGAAGCGTACTGTAGTACTCCTCCAGTGCAGTAGTACTCCATCATTGTTCGACTTCCCGAAGAGGCGAAGAGCCAAGCGTAGCCCGGACGCTCGTGTGGCAGTTTCATGTGTAGAGTAGTCTAGGATAGCGTGTACCGTGCCTGTAAGCTTAAAATCGTTGGGGTCGGCTCCATGCTATGTGGCCGTCTCGAAGTTTTAAAAAATAAATTAAAATAGTCTTCTGGCCCTACCTGACACCCTGGTGATTGTAGTTTGCACGCTCATCTGGTCAAGACAGGAATATATATTTTAATTTGTTTTTTTTCAAAAAGGGGGGACTCCCCGGCCTCTGCATCAGAATGATGCATACAACCACATATATTTTAATTTGTGGTGGGTAAATGTTAGAGGTTGCAGCAAATATATTGTACACTACGGGTCTTTCAGCCAAGTTTAGAGGCAAGCATGTGGGGCCAGTGCTATGATGTGTCGCGTCAACTCGTACAACGAGGAGAAGCTTGATTTTACTACACGCCTTCTCCCTCACCCATGCGCGCGGTTGCTCACAAACGAGGACATGCTTTTGCTTAGTAGTACTTCTACAACAAGCTATCCGTCCCGCTCACGGTGGACGGACATGCAGCAGTGGATTCGGCACTGTAGAAGCAGTAGTAGTAACATCATTGTTCG
Organism: Triticum aestivum; assembly: GCF_018294505.1. Lineage (NCBI taxonomy): Eukaryota > Viridiplantae > Streptophyta > Magnoliopsida > Poales > Poaceae > Triticum > Triticum aestivum. The sequence goes on along the minus strand of NC_057802.1, from coordinate 469,488,405 downwards.
TCTTCTCGAAGAGGCGAAGAGCCAAGCGCAAACCGAATGTTGCAGTTGCGAACATTAGAGCACACATATAGCCAGGCTCTTGCATGAGACAAAATTGCTATGTGAGCCCACTATTGTACTAGTACGTACAACTACTTGCTAGTATAGCCCTGTAAACCAGAAAGGAGTATTTGCCCTTCTAGGGATTTCAACAAGTGACTAGACTACACCGAGACGGAGTACATATGGAGCAAAATGAGTGAATCAGCACCGTAAATAAATACGTACTAGTTCTATCGTTTTCCTCTCCGAGGTGCACAATATTGAATATACTGACTAGTCTCTTTTTGACACGCATTTACAGTTTTTTTACACAGTACAGACGCAAGCGCTCGTATACACGCACATACACTAACCCCTATGAACGCACACATGCACGACACTATCATCTTGAAATTTACGAAGTCACCATAGGCACCTCGTCGTCGACGGGTCCATAGGTGCTTGAATGCCAAGGAGGGAGAGGGTAGCAGTTCCCGAGACGTTGAACGGTCAATGATGCATCCTCAATTACATGCAGAGGGAATTAATTGGAGAAGCAGAATAGAGCCAGCACGATGTGAATGCAACACAGTTTGGACTCTCATATAATAAAGGCGCCCCACCACTCCAATCCATCTACTCCCAAGTCTCTGTGCAACACTGCTCACTCCAATCCAAGACCAAGTGACCAGAAGCCACAAGCACCTATGGAGGCGATGGACGCGAGCGGCAGTCGGCTATGCCAAATCATCTAAGGTGCCGGCCTGCGGCCCCGCACCGTGCAACGTTTCCAGACGGTGCTGGCGACTGCAGGCATCATAGCCCTCGCCGACGCCGGCTTCGCCTCTCGCATGGACGACATGATGGTCAACTCCATCCACAAGTTCACCACCGTCAAGAAGCGCGCGGACGACCTTGCCGTACTGCTCCAGCCCGCGCGCCCAGGCTCCTCATTGCCTGCCACCCTCATCGGCCTCCATGGTGACGAACTCTTTCAAGCCCTGGTGGCCCTGCAGGTGCCGGAGGTCGCGACGAAGAATGTGCACCTCGAGGCCGCGCTCGCCGCGCAGCGCCTCGCCATGCAAGAAACCGTCGACCTGCACATCCACGTCTACGAGGAAATCGTCTACATAGGCCACTACAAGGCAAGCGAGGATAGAAAGACGTTGGCCTTCTTCCAGCGGCTGGAATCTTTGGACGCCATTGTTCAGAAGCACGTCGACCTGGCCACGAAAGCCGCTGCTACTTAGCGCCGTTCGGTAGGCTGGCGCCCTGAGTCGAGGAGATGGACGTCGTCGATGGATGCATCTCTTCTTGCCTCCTGTAACCAGCACTACATCGCCTCGTGGCCCTAATGTTTTATTAGTATAGTACTCCCTCCGTTCCCAAATATAAGTCTTTCTAAAGATTCCAGCAAGTGACTACTACATACGGAGCAAAATGAGTGAATCTACACTCTAAACTATGTCTACATACATCTGTATGCTGTATTCCATTTGAAATAGTATCTAAAAAGGCTTATATTTATGAACGGAGGGAGTATATGGCATTTTTATTCCAGTCGTAATGTTTTCACTGTGAGGTGGGGCCGCAGTTGAGCAAACCCACCCCGCCCACCGGGCGTTGACCGAGTTTAGAATTAGAAGAGAGAAACGAGGGAGGAGAGCTAGCTATAGCACGGACGCTGTTGTCAGATGGGACTCGTGTTTATAGAATAGGAGTACTGAGCACTCGTGCCTCTTTTTTTTTTAGGGAAAAATTAGTCGTATGTCTAGTACCACTAGTTGGGTGCGTGCGACCTATAGCTGTCATCACTTTAGGTCTCCTTTTCGAACCGCGGCTACGCTTCACAGTACATATTATTTCACGCATTTATCCTCCTATATGTACTCCTAGGCTATTTCCACGTGCTCCCATTGGCCGACATGTGGGACATAGAGCATCTAGGTCGTAGTGCATGCACGACTCGGAGAATATGCCGGGGTACTTTACATTTCAGACCTCACGAATTACATGCAAACCCCCCGCAGAAGAATAAATAAATGAATGAATTACTACATGAAACCGGACTATTTTCGTGGAAACCGGAGCACGTTCATTAAATTTTGGACATAACACGTTTATAAAAAATGACCGGACCGAAACCAGTCTAAGGGCCTCTTTGATTTTTCCCGCAAAAAAAGGGCCTCTTTGATTTGCAGGATACTGAAAGCACAGGAATGGGGAAAGTATGATGGCGATGAACCAAGACGAGGAGAACTCTAACTCAGTTAGAGGTTAGAGTTAGATTCTAACCCTGAACTAACTCTAAACCAAAGAGGTGTATGGATGGAAGGGTTAGATTGACAATAAATGCTCTATCTCAATCATTTGACTACTTTGGACCCTATTTCCTGCCGGATTTGGAGGGTGCTTGGATACGTTTTAGTTCCATGACTAAAAGTAGTGGGACTAAAACTTGCTAGCCTCACCCATGCTTGGATCCAAATACTAAAGAGACTAAAATCAAGTTAATGAGCATTTATTATCCTCCAAACCCTCTAATCCAGAACTCGCCTGTGTTAAAGGAGAGGAGTTAAATGAGGAGAGAGAGGACTAATCCACATTTTAGTAGGGGTACCCCTGACTAAATTTTTTTAGTCTCAAGACTAGTTTTAGCCCCTCTTTAGTCAGGGGTGCTTGGAACTTTAGCCTCTTAAAGAGACTATTTTTAGTCAGACTAAAATAAGTCCCTTGGATCCAAGCACCCTCTTGGTGTGGCCGGCTCTTCTATGGCCTCCTCCCGCTCACAATTGACATAAACGAACCATCTATACAAATCAAGCATGCAAAACAAGATAATTTTTACTTTGTCCATACAAATGAGATATCCCACTTAAACATACAAGTCGTCAATCAAGCTTCACAAAATAAAAAAACACTTCATGAAACAAAGAATGAGCTAACTCATCACGGAAGTCATTCAAGATAGGGAGGGAGCCCGGAGCCCCTCATGCACCGAGGGAGGAGCTCGCCATCGTCGCTTCGGAGGAAGGCTCTATAGAGCCCAAGCCCCGAGAACCCCTCCGACGCTGGCCCTTGCGAGTTGAGGTCGATACCGGCATGGGTAGCAGGGCCGCTTGCCGCCGACTGGGAACTTAATCTTTGGGCCTCTAGAAATAATGCAAGCCTGTAACTAAAATACCTAGAAAGGTGAACTGAATCTTTGGGCCTCTAGAAAGAATGCAAGCCTGAAACTGAAATACCTAGAAGGGTGAACTGAATCTTTGGGCCTCTAGAAATAATGCAAGCCTGAAAGTGAAATACCTAGAAAGGTGAACTGAATCTTTGGGCCTCTAGAAATAATGCAAGCCTGAAACTGAAATACCTAGAAAGGTGAACTGAATCTTTGGGCCTCTAGAAATAATGCAAGCCTGAAATTGAAATACCTAGAAAGGTGACCTGAATCTTTGGGCCTCTAGAAAGATTTATTACCTCCTCAAGCAGCATCAAACAATTCCATGCGTGCACCACAAATCTATACCAAGTTTGATCAGGATCTACTTT
>NC_057802.1:469482271-469484761 GCF_018294505.1 Triticum aestivum | reverse complement strand
AGAAATAATGCAAGCCTGAAAGTGAAATACCTAGAAAGGTGAACTGAATCTTTGGGCCTCTAGAAATAATGCAAGCCTGAAACTGAAATACCTAGAAAGGTGAACTGAATCTTTGGGCCTCTAGAAATAATGCAAGCCTGAAATTGAAATACCTAGAAAGGTGAACTGAATATTTGGGCCTCTAGAAATAATGCAAGCCTGAAATTGAAATACCTAGAAAGGTGACCTGAATCTTTGGGCCTCTAGAAAGATTTATTACCTCCTCAAGCAGCATCAAACAATTCCATGCGTGCACCACAAATCTATACCAAGTTTGATCAGGATCTACTTTTCCAAATTAGAATTAGCGCTAGAGCAAGCAAGATCAATGATATGGCCGTGAGACAGAGAAGGAACGAACAAACTCACCCCTCTCGCGACCTCCCTGGTAGATGCGCCGCTGCCGCGCACGACAGAGGGAGAAAAACGACTGGTGAAGGGGGAGCGGGGTGACCTTCAAAGGCCGGAGGGAGAGGGCGGCCGGAGTAGGGCGGCGGAGGCCGGAAGGAGAGGGCGGCCGGAGGAGAGAGAGGGCGAGCGGCCCTATGGGAACAGAGAGGAGTCGTGCAAGAGGGGGGGAGCGATCTGGTGCGGGCAGGGGAGATTTTTTTAGTTCTCTTTTAGTGGGCCCGAGGATAACTAACCCAATTAGAACCTCTCCATCGGGCTAGTTTTTTTAGCTGGGTTAGAGCAAACTAGCTCAAACTAACCCCTCTTGTTTCGATAATTTGAGGCTATTTCAACCCAAACTAGCTCTAACTCAGGGATCCAAACAAAGAGGAGTGTTACTGTACATGCTATAGTGTGGACCGTAGCACATTGTTTTTTATGGCCATATCACCACATTGTTTTCTACTGCTGGTTCACTGGGCTACCGTGGTTCGCACTGCTGGTTCACTGGGCTACCGTGGTTCGCACTCCTCCGACCTGAGTAGTACTCTAGTATAGTACTAGTATATACCGCATCATTCTTTGCTCCTTCTTACTACTCCGACATGTGGGAGAGCCAGCATCCGGGTCGACGTGTCATGCACCAGATTAGAGCGCGGAACGGAAGGGGGGCATCACCCCGGTCAGAGCGCCAGTAATTCATGACTATAGTGAGTGGTCATATCACAAGTCTTTCCATCAGTAACGCGCCGTCAAATTGCACAGCCCCACTCGCTCACCCTCCTCGCCTCTCTGTCAAACCGCCTACCCGAAAACTGCCGCGCGTACTGCCCGGGAAAGCCCAGCCCTCAACTTTTAACTACGCAAAAATAGTTCGAGCTTGTTCGTTCTATATAAATACATTACTTACTGTATGTTTATTCACCCGTGGGGTTGTTCAATGAATGGAGGGGCGGGGAGCACAAGTGAACAATACTGTACTACTACTAGTAGTAAGTAGGAGTCGTACAGTAGTCACCTTAAATAGAGAGTTTCTTTTCTTTAATGCCACATACACAAATTGAAACGCTTGTTGTGGAGAGAAAAAATATAATCACTCCACTATATATGGACGCAGGGGCCTGAGCGCTTGCTTTACTAGGGTTGCTCTCTTCATTCTCTCATCCTCTCCAGATATAAACAAGACAACGGTAGCGCCATTTTCTCTCTGCTCACCGCTGGTCACAGATCCGGCCGGATCCCTTCGGCCGGTGTGTGTAGAGGACTAAAAGGTGCATCGTTCACGCGGTCATCGCCGCCGAGGGAGGAAACCCACAGCTGCCGGAGGGGCCCGATCCTCTGCCCGTGCCGTTCTCTCCGACACAGCGCCGGCTCGGGAGGTCCTCCGACCCTTCTTCCTCCCTGCCGTATTGTCCGCAGATCCGACCTGCCGCTGCCGACATCCCGGCCACCCTCAGGTATAAGTTCTTCGAAAGCGGCCGTGCTCTACTGTCCCAGCTCCCCACGTGTCTGCATGTGCATCTTTTTCTACTCCCATCAGCTCTTCCAAAGCCACCTAAATTTTTAGTATTATTAGAGGTAAAGCTACTTCATGCATTCGAATCCAGGGCTTTGTTCAAACAACGAAGAAAGGGGGGAAAGTTGTAGCATGAATCTATGACTTGATTCAAAGAGGAAATAATATGGTGAAAGTAGTAGAGACCGGATACCCAACCGGTCTCTTGCTTGAAAAGGGAAATAATGGGAAACACGGTACAAACTGGATAAGGAACAGATCTATTATTGGTTAAAAAAGGATAGAAAGTGGCGGCTGGTGGACAAGTCAACAGAGTATGTCCAAGATTAGATTTGCTGCCATCACATAGTGAAAGGTCTCCAGGATTAGTTTTGCTGCCCTCACATAGTAAAAGGTCTCAGGATTAGATTTGCTGCCCTCACATAGTAAAAGCTCTCAGGATTAGATTTGCTGCCCTCACATAGTAAAAGGTCTCTAGGATTAGATTTGCTGCCCTCACATAGTAAAAGGTCTCTAGGATTAGATTTGCTGCCCTCACATAGTAA